>NW_015387376.1:837410-893907 GCF_001527695.2 Protobothrops mucrosquamatus | reverse complement strand
AGTGTCGGCTGGCGACCCCCAGGGGGAGGGCCTTCTCTGTGGGTGCCCCCACCCTCTGGAACGAACTACCCCCCGAGATCCGGACGATTCCGGACCTCCTATCTTTTCGCCGCGCCCTCAAGACATGGCTTTTTCAACAAGCGGGTCTGGCCTAGGGAGAATTTTAAATAGGGACAATTTTAATTCGAATCTTAATAACCGTACAGCGACAAATATTTGGTTTTTAATTGGTTTTATGGGGGATGGCGTTTGTGTGTTTTAATATGCTGTAAGCCGCCCTGAGTCCTATAGGGAGAAGGGCGGCATATAAGTTTATGTATAAATAAAAAATAAAATAAATAGATCACCACACATCATTGAGCTGCACATTCAGGCATTTTCAAAAGAGGCTTATTATTTTGAACAGTACAGGTGTATGGGGGGAAAAGAGCTCCTAATTACTGCTTTCTGATAAGACCTGCGATGCTTAATTCTTTGGTGCTCTATGGAAAGAATGTTCTGTCTCGTACTGTGATTATTACCAGGCCTGCTCTCGGCCTCGCTCACAACTACCGTGGATGGATACTCAGCGCTGGATATTAATTCATTAAAGATCTCTTCACCTCTCAACAAACTTGAATTCCCATGAATTCCGATGATGGCTGATTTCTTTCAGAAGGGAGGCATCTCGTGGGATTTGCCATTAATATTAATCACCAGTGACTCAGACATTCGTAACCAGTTGCAAAGAAAACACGCTTTGCCATAGCAACCTAAGGAGCGTGCTAACTTAACTTTTCTCATTTTGAGCAGGAATGCCAAGCATTTGCACAACAACACAAGGAGTGAAGGTAGGACCACACTGGAGGTCTTCTAGTCCAGCCCCTTCATCAAGCAGGAGACCCTATACTGTTCCAAACAAGTGATTGTCCAGATTCTTCTTTAAAAAACTCCAGAGTTGGAGCACCCACCAACTTCTGGAGGCAAGCTGTTCCACTGGTTAATTGTTCTCACTATCACGAAGTTTACCCTTAGTTCTAGGTTGCTTCTCTCCTTGATGACATGATAGCAGTGTTCCAGTATCTCAGGGGCTGCCCCAAAGAAGAGGGAGTCAAGCTATTCTCCAGGGCGCCTGAAGGCAGGACGAGAAGCAACGGGTGGAAACTGATCAAGGAGAGAAGCAACTTAGAACTAAGGAGAAACTTCCTGACAGTGAGAACAATTAACCAGTGGAACAACCTGCCTCCAGAAGCGGTGAATGCTCCAACACTGGAAGTTTTTAAGAAGAGACTGAACAGCTGTTTGTCTGAAATGGTGTAGGGTTCCTGCCTGGGCTGTCCTGCCTTTGGGTGCTTTGGAGAATAGGCTGACCCCCTCTTCTTTGTGGCAGCCCCTCAAATCTTTGAACACTGCGATCATGTCACTCCTTGTCCTTCTTTTCACTTGAATGGATTTACCCAATTCCTGCAACCGTTCCTTGTATGTTTTAGCTCCCAGTCCCCTCATCGACTTTGTTGCTCTTTTCTGCACTCTTTCCAGGCTCTCAACATCTTTTTTACAATATGGTGACCCAAACTGGATGCAGATGCATTATTCTGTCTTTCTTTGCTGCCCTCTGAGCATGATCTGAATGTTTTCCAGGCTGAGCCAATAGCCCTAGTTGAAGAAGCTGTACCCACACACACAAAAAAAACCAACTAAAAATCACGTCTACATTTTTCTTAATGGCTGCTGCATATTCCCTGCATAACAACACAACCGAGAATGCTTTCGGGAGAGAGAAGCAATTTTAGAGGTAATTGGGCTGGCGGTTTCCCATGCCTTCAGTGATACTAATTTAATATGTAACAGGAACTTAAAAACTAATCAATAATGGAACAGAGCTCTCAATCAACTGAGATACTGTTTGGCTTCACTGGAAAAAAAAACTGCAAGTGGTTCATCTCTGATGACAGCCTTATATTTATTTTAAAGCATGGCTGAAACATTATCTGTGGCTGTATTGTCACTATCAATGGTTTTGGGGTAAAAATAACAACTCAGGCCAGTAGTCGGGGAGAGAAAGGAGTGGAAGTCTGGTCTGGAAAACCTATTCATATTTCATTACAAGCTACAAGAGCTGGCAGGGCATTGAGTAGCCTTAGAGAATACTAGCTTAAGCGGGTGGGTTTTGGGTTCAATGCTGTCTACTCAAAGAACCACCAGAGGTGGTTTTGCAAGACTGAGAAGAAGACTGGAAGGGGGGGGGCTGAGAGAATTGGAGACAATCATCTTGATAAAAGGAGACTGATCAGGGGTATGATTGGACTTTTATGGTAGTTGAAGGCGTATCTAGAAGAGAAGCAAACGTTTTGGTCACCACGATATAAAAAAGATGTTGAGATTCTGGAAAGAGTGCAGAGAAGAGCAAAAAAATGAGTAGGGGCCTGGAGGCTAAAACATATGAAGAATGGTTGCAAGAATTGAATATATCTAATCTAGTGAAAGAAAGGACGAGGGGTGACATGCTACCAGTGTTCCAATATTTGAGGGTCTACTACGAAGAAGAGGGGGGGTCAAGCTATTCTCCAAAGCACCTGAAGGCAGGACAAGAAGCAACGGATGGAAACTAATCAAGGAGAGAACCAACTTAGAACTAAGGAGAAATTTCCTGATAGAATAATTAACCAGTGGAATGGTTTGCCCTCAGAGGTTGTGGGTGCTCCATCATTGGAGATTTTTAAGAAGAGACTGGACGGCCATTTCATTAACTGCTTCAGCAGTTCTCCTAGATCAATGTTCTCAACCTTGAAGATGCGTGGACTTCAACTTCCCCAAAACCCCCTACTGGCTGGGGAATTCTGGGAGGTGAAGTTCACGCGTCTTCAAGGTGCCAAGGTTGAGAACCACTGTCCTAGAGGATAAACTATGGAGTAATGAAGTTTCAGAAAGACAGATTCAAACTGAATAGCAAAACTAATGTCCAAATGGAAATCACACGTCAACAATCCTCTAGTGAGGGCCACAACAGGTGGTCATATAGGGTAGCAAGAGAAATTAGCAATGGGCACTGATTCTTGGCTTGTTTTCTCTGAAACTATAAGCCAGAGAGCCATAAAGCAAGGTGATTCGGTCAGATATTGCAGGAGCGCCCAACCTGGGTTTAAAGAACGTCATGCAACACAAACCTCCCAGTGATTGGGATGTCAAATTAGTATCACACTATTTTAAGAAGGAGAAAGTCTGCTTAAATAGGCTCAGGATATCTTGAGCACGTTAAGAACTTCTCTCCCTCACCCGCTCTCTACAATATGAACATGGGTTGTGTTGCAGCTTCGGTCGTTTTGCATTATCCTACTGTCTTCTGGATTCCCCTACTCAACCATGAGATGACTTTGGATCAATTGCTCTCAGCCCAATTTATCTCAGAGACAGGTTGGTGTGGGGATAAAATTGGGGGAAGTCATCCTTCCCTTGATTTGTGCTACTGAACAAGAGGTTGGGGATAGGATCGCAATAAGCAACCGTAACAGAAGCATAGTTCCCCACCACCCAAGTTGGGCAGCCTTTGTTTGCTGTGATACATCCCCACTGGGAATTCTATCTTGTCTCCTTCTTAAAAAGCTGAAATCAGCAGCTCTTGTTGGTTCTTAGCTTCCCATTTCTCGTCTGCTGAGGACAGAGAAGCCAAGTGTCCTGGATTATGCAGCAAGATAAACAAACCACAGATGGTGTTCCGAGATTGTTTTGATGTTTTTTGGCAGGAAAAGACCATTTTTAGAATTCTGGCTTGCTGTGAAACGGGAAGGTGACATCTAGCTCCTTTCGAGAGAATGCAAGAGGCCAATGGCCTGTGTTGTGTCCTGAGCCTGCAAAAGCAGGCTCGGGACGTTGCAAGAGTCCCGGGCATTTGCAAAAGCTGCCCGGGACCAGACTGAGTGGTGCCGGCCTCGCGCGCATGCGCGAGGTGGGAAAAGACCGCCTCGTGATTGGTTGTATTTGCCCGGGGAGCAGAAGGTATAAATAGAGGCCTGCGTGCCTCTGCTCGGGTTGTTCGTAGATTGGAAGCAGAGAATAAAGACTTGTTAGAAATGCTTCGTCTCAAGCGCCATTATTCTCCGGACTTAACAGCCTGCTTTAATAGTCACTCCCGAGCTAAAGCCAATCTTTCTTCATATGAAATTCTTGCAGGTTTATGGGATGTAAGTATAAGGGGATGCCACAAAGAAGAGCCAAGCTAGTCTCCAAAGCACCTGAAGGCAGGACAAGAAGCAAAGGATGGAAACGAACCAAGGAGAGAAGCAACCTAGAACTAAGGAGACATTTCCTGACGGCGAGAACAATCAACCAGACGAACGGCTTGCCTTCAGAAATTGTGGGTGCCCCATCACTGGAGGCGTTTAAGAAGAGACTGGACAACCATTTGTCTGAAATGGTATGGACTCTCCTGCTCAAGCAGGGGGTTGGACTAGATGACCTCCAAGGTCCCTTCCAACTCTGTTATTCCATGTTCTATGGTTTTTCTGGGCTGACATCAATCTTGCAAGTGTAAAGGTACAAAATTCCCAGCACTACGCCTGACCATCTGATCGATTAGGGTGAGTCCTTCCTAAATTTCTGTTCCTGACCATTAAGCCACTGAGGATTCTTGCCTCTCCTCTCTGATTAGAGGACCCCATAATGGCATTAGACCCATGTCCCCCACCGCCCCAAAAAACCAACAACATATCAGGTGTTAAATCCGTTTACCCAAAAGACTTCACGTTTTGCTTCATCGAGCACAATATCACAGACCTAAACGAATTTAAACCTAAGTTTAAATTCGCTGTAATTAAAATATGACCAATTCTGCTAGTTTATATTACTCAAATGATGGCTGCAAATGTGGTATAATATACAGACCGGGCAAAAGGAAGAACGCAGACATTGCAAAGAAAAACAACCTGTAAGATAATTCTTTCAAAGAAGTATCTCTTTAGAAGATAAGCCAAATACTTTACTTTATCTCTGCTTAGCAGTGAGATTCCTTAATGAGGCTTAGTTACACTTCAGCCTAATTTTTCCTTCCTTACCAGACTTAACAGCACGGCTGTAAATGAAGGGCTGCTTCCACCTCCTCCACTTCTTCACAATTGATTTGGAACACGGTGGACATTTTAATTTGTTTAATTGACGGCAAGTCTTAAAACTGGTTTCTGCTGCTTGGCATTCATTTTATGCACGATTCATTCTTGAGAGAAGAACGAAGCTCTTTCTCCGTCCCAGGTCTTCATGTCAGCCTTTGGCATCCTAAGATAGGAGATCACGGAAAGTCAAGAGAGGGAAAACATTTCTGTAAGACCGTAGATAACTTCTTCCAACTGATCCAGAGATAAAGAGATCAGCTGTTTAACCTAAGCTCAAGATAAGGTCCAATAAAACAAGACAAAGCTGGTATCTGCCGAACTCAGAAGCCTCCCTCCATTTGAAGGAGCTGTCACAAAGAAGAGGAAGGGGTCAACTTATTTTCCAAGGCACCAGAAGGCAAGACAAGAACCAATGGATGGAAACTCAAGGAGAGAAGCAACATGGAATTAAGGAGAAATTTACTGTCACTGGGTACAATCAACCACTGGAACAGCCTGCCTCCAGATGTTGTGGGTGCTCCAACATTGGAGGTTTTTAAGAAGAGACTGCACAGCCACTTGTCTGAAATAGTATAGGGTCTCCTGCTTGAGCAAGGGGCTGGACTAGAAGACCTCCAAGGTCCCTTCCAGCTCTATTCTATTCATTTATAGGGAACAATACACAGGAGTTGAAGGATTTTTGTACATTAAGTGCCCTCAGATTTGGGTTGACTTTTGGCGATCAAATAGATGGGCTTTCTTGAGCAATAACAAAACAAGTTGGAAGGGACCTTGGAGGTCTTCTAGTCCAACCACTGGCTCAAGCAGGAGACCCTATACCAGTGGTTCTCAACCTTTCCTTCACCACGGACCCCCTTTAAATAACTTTTGTGGCCATGGACTATGGCCACGGAACCCAAGAGTGAAAATTTAAATCATAACATTTCTTCAAGCTTTTGTGACCCCCCCGTGACGACATCGCACCCCCTCCCCTCACAGGGGTCCGCAGACCACAGGTTGAGAACTACTGCTCTATACCATTTCGGACAAATGGTTGGTTGTCCAATCTCTTCTTAAAAACCTCCAGTGATGGAGCACCCACAACTTCTGGAGGCAAGCCGTTCCACTGGCTAATTGAATACAAGTTACTCTACAGTAAATGTGTGTTTCAGACATAACACAAAAGGGTGGCACTGATTAGATCTTAAGAAGCGCAGCAGCAAGGATCAAAGCTTCTGCGGGGGAATTTGTGTGTGTGTGTGTGTGTGTGTGGGAAAAAAAAACAACGGAGGAATCCTACTGTGTAAATAATCTGCCATGAAGGAAGATTGCCCGTTGTTAAAAACTCGGGTGTTATCGCTGATCTCTAAAGAAAGCATTAACATTAATTTGGGAGTTTATCCGAAGATTCCCTTTTTCATGTAGTGGTTGTTGTAAGCTGTAATGAGCTCCTCAACAGGGTACATAAAAAAGATCTAAAGATTCCATCATCCATCACACTACAACGTGACAATCATCTTGGGCAAGAGAGACTTTGGATCTGAAAGCATCTCACAGCTGGAGAGAAACAATTCTGGGGAACATTGTAAATAACCTCTAAGCCACCTCTGAATTAAACGAATGTTTCCTTTTAAATTAAATTAAATTTTAAATTAAACGAATGCCTCCTTTTCTCCTGGGCACCGAATATATGAACCAATTAAAAAACAAATACATACATTTTCTTCGAAAGACCTATGCCGGGTCTCCTTAATGTAAAGTAAATAAAATGAGGAAGGTAATAATAATAATAATAATAATAATAATAACAATGCAATGCTACAATGGAGACCAAAAGAGACGGGTGGCATGGCCAGTAATGGGGTATTTCAGCTTTAAGCAAATTTTTTGCACCTGTAACTTGGAGAAATATAGCCATAGCACTTGAAAAATTACTCCGATGCTACAGAGTGCCATGAAAATTTATCTTGGAGATGATTTTATTGCATGGTTACACCAGCCAATTAAATCAATAAATCTTGACTGTCAGGGAGCTTGGCCTCATGCCAGGAAGAAATGAAATGCGCAGGATCGGTAAATAAAAGCTTTCTGACAACTCATTCCAGGAATTATTTAGCAGCCGAGTTCTTAAGTTGGGCTTTGTTAAGCCTCCTCTTCATCTCCTTCATTTATGCACTTCCCCCTCCCGAAAACACAGAATTAAAAATTAAAAATCAGAAACGAGTTCCTGCTGTCTCTAGCTTTTATCAACATGCATTCAGAGGAGCGATTAGGTTAACCAACACAGAGGCATTCATTAAAAGAAAGGAAGGATAAGGGCAGGAAGGAATTATTCCAACTGATATTACTCACCAAAGATTACAGACTAATGGCACCTCGGATGAACTGTTTTTCTCCTACTTTTTGTTGCTGTTGTTTTGTTTTGTTTGGAGACGATGCAGAAAGCGGCAAAAACGATTGCAGCCAACTTCCCAGAATGAGAAGATTCTAGATTAAGGTAGCTTTTGATGGAAGCTGGAAAAGGAATAACAAAATGAAAGTTGGAAGGGACCCTGGAGGTCTTCTAGTCCAACCCCCTGCTCAAGCAGGAGACCCTGTCAGACAAACGGCTCCTTGAAAACTTCCAGTGATGGAGCAGCCACAACTTCTGGAGGAAAGCCGTTCCACTGATAGATTGTTCTGTCAGGAAATTTATTATTTCTCCTAGGTTATCTCCTTGATTAGTTTCCATCCATAGCTTCCTGTCCTGCCTTCAGGCGCTTTGGAGAGCCAGTTTTGACCTCTTCTTCTTTGTGGCAGCCCCTGAGATATTGGAAGGCTCTTCTGAGACACAAAAGCTGGACTTCAGACCCCAAAGCTGAGTGTTGAGTATTTACCTCAGACTTGGCCAGTAGGGAAAATTCACACTCCCCTCTAATTTCAATCTTAATGCCGGGTGCTTGGCTGTCTCTTGGGGCAGCCAAGAAGACTTTCAGCTCCTCTAACAAGCTATAATACAGGCTCACTCATCCTGCCAAGCCTATCTCAGGTTTGATGGCAAAGCCAGATTTTCAGTGTTTTGTGAAAGTTCGGTGTGTGTGTGTGTGTGTGTGTGTGTGATGTTCCACAGGGTGGAAACCACAGCAGAAAAGGCTCTCCTACTAGATCCCAACAGGTGGCATTCTCTTGCAGAAGGGATCTGGAGCATGCTTCTCCTGCTGGATCTAGCAAGGTAGGTAGACACCACTGTGAGGAGACAGTCCTGTAAGGAACCCATACGTCAGTTTTTGAGGTGGAACATGGGGCTTTGAGTTGCCCATTCTTGACTCAGCGGGTTCAAAAGAAGACTAAGAAAACCTCCATAAGAAGCCCTAAGGCAACCGAGTTCAGAGAGCACCAAAGACCCCCTCAGACAAATGGTTGTAAGTCGAGGAGTACCTTGTAAAGTGAGGAGAGCTTGTCTGGCTCAGAGCAAAGCCCCTTCTAGTCTAGCATTGAATTCATTGTGATTTTGTGTGTTTTGTATTTTACACACACGAAGGCAAGTATACATGTCACCACTTTACAAAAAAGATGTTGAGACTTTTGGAAAAAGTGCAAAGAAGAGCAACTAAGATGACCAAAGGCCCGGAGACAAAAACATATGAAGAAGAGTTGTAAGATTTGGGTTTGGCTAGTTTAGAGAAAAGAAGGACTGGGGGGGGGACAGGATAGCAGTATTCCAGTATTTGAGGGGCTGCCACAAAGAAGAGGTGGGGGGTCAACTCATTTTCCAAAACACCTGAAGGCAGGACAAGAAACAATGGGTGGAAACTAACCAAGGAGAGAAGCAACCTGGAATTAAGGAGAAACTTCCGAACAGGGAGGACAATTAACTAGTGGAACAGCTTGCCACCAGAAGTTGTGGGTGCTTCATCACTGGAGGTTTTTAAGAAGAGACTGGACAGCCACTTGTCTGAAATGGTATAGGTTCTCCTGCTTGAGCAGGAGGCTGGACTAGAAGACCTCCAAGGTCCCTTCCAGCTCTATTAGAAGAATAGAATAGAATAGAATAACAACTTTATTGTCACTTTGAATGTATGCTAATCGGCATACATTAAAACGAAATGTCGTTGCTTACAGCCCTCAAAAGGGTCACCACTTCCCATACACACTACATAAGTATGACAAAAATAAATAAATACAGAATTATGCATATACCCACCTATATTATATGACACAGAGAAACAACAGTCTAGTTCGGGTTATGTCGATCGATCTGATTGATTGATTGATTTCAAGATTGCTTCAACAACAGCCAATCACTGCAGTGGAGGTCCAGAACTAAGCAAGTATTGGGGCTTAAAAAACAACAACAGCTCCCCCCCCCCCAACAAAATCTTCTGGACCAGGAAGAAGAGGTCTACGGCCCCACTTTGCTGCAGATTAAAAATAACAGGTTACAATTGGCAAGGACAGATCTGCAATCCCCTTAGCAACAGTCAGTTGGTCTATCCCCGGGTATTGCGAGCGCTCTCCTCCCATCGATTTGCATCCGTTGCTTTACAGTGTTTGTTGGCAAGCAACTTCCCATTGCAGATAATTCTCTGTCAGCCCATCAAGCACACACGGGGCGATTACTGTAAAATTAATGGGTTGAAACTCAGTAAGAGCCATTTTATTGAGTTCTGCCTTGACAGGCAGACGGTGCAACGTCCCCAGCACCAGGGTGCAAAAGCTCCTCTCCGTTGTAAAGGCCAGGGAGAGCCAATGGGCAGGGGAAGAGGGGTGACAGAGGCTCTCTGCAGGTTCTAAGGCCGGGGGTCTTCAAACTTGGCCCTTTTATGACTTGTGGACTTCGACTCCCAGAATTCCTCAGCCAGCGTGTGCACGCTGGCTGAGGAATTCTGGGAGTCGAAGTCCACAAGTCATAAAAGGGCCAAGTTTGAAGACCCCTCCCAGAATTCCTCAGCCAGGCAGGCTGGCCTGAGGAATTCTGGGACTCGAAGTCCACAAGTCATAAAAGGGCCAAGTTTGAAGACCCCTCCCAGAATTCCTCAGCCAGGCAGGTTGGCCTGAGGAATTCTGGGAGTCGAAGTCCACCAGTCATAAAAGGGACAAGTTTGAAGACCCCTCCCAGAATTCCTCAGCCAGGCACGCTGGCCTGAGGAATTCTGGGAGTCGAAGTCCACAAGTCATAAAAGGGCCATGTTTGAAGACCCCTCCCAGAATTCCTCAGCCAGGCACGCTGGCCTGAGGAATTCTGGGAGTTGAAGTCCACAAGTCATAAAAGGGCCATGTTTGAGGACTCCTGTTCTAAGGTGTGCACCACGGGCAGAGAAGTTTGGAGGCCCCTTAATGCAGAGAGATTTAATTTAAAAAAAAGCTAGCTGGGTTTTAACAGGGTGCAGCATTTGAGTCAATGGGAAAGACAGAGCTCCTATGTTAAAGGCTCTGGAAAGTCTACATTCTTAGTTGCAACTAAGAATTAATTTGGGCAAAGACATTTGAATCTTTCTCCCCCTTTCCAGGGTGGAGAAGATAGAAATTGTGGTACAAATAGAGGCAGTCCTCATTTAGCAACTACAATTGGGACTGGTGACTACAAGCAGGGGGTTGGACTAGAAGACCTCCAAGGTCCCTTCCAACTCTATTCTATTCTATTCTATTCTATTCTATTCTATTCTATTCTATATTCTATATTCTGTTCTATATTCTATTCTATTCAGTAGTGGGATTCAAATACCTGAACAACCGGTTCTCTGCGTGGGTGCAGACTTGGGTAGATGCAGACTTGGGCCTCTGAAGCCTAGAATGGACTTCCGGAAGTGACATCCATGCACTTCCTGTGGGCTGTTCTAGGCCTGGGAGGCCTTACTCTATTCTATTCTATTCTATTCTATTCTCAGCCATTAAGTGAAACTGTAGCAATAAAGTAGAATATTTATAGCTCAGGGCTGAAATGATGAGTCCTTGTTGCTCTCTGCGCTTGGTTGTTTTCTTGACGAAGATACCTTGTTTGGTAACTTCATCAGTGCTAAGTGGAACTGTGATTGTGCTTATGACCTAGCTTCACTTTTCTTCACTTTCCAGATCTGTGAAAGCTGTAAATGCAAAAAGTGCTCATAAAGTTCATTTTTCCTCCAAGTCACAACCATGCACGGTCACTAAATGGAGGCAGTTGCTAAAAGGAGGACTATTTGTAGAATGAACACCAGAAAACCTGGGGTTGTCTTAAGTCTAGGACAAACACGAGGTCATAAAAGAGAGCACAGTTCAACATTTCATAAAAATTTTATTTTCCTTTTTTTTTTAAATAATTCAATGCACCGGCAGTATAATTAATCCCTCTATGAGAGACACAAATGTACCAGTTCAACCAATATTATTTTATACAGAGACAATTGTTTTTGAAAACAACAAACAACATTGAAAATGTTTGTACAGAAAGTATTATTTTTTTAAAAAAATAGAAAAGAAAATGTAAACAGAAATGCGTAATTGTGCAACACATTGGAAGTACAAAGTAAACAAGCAGGGTACATTTTTCCCCTTTACATAGAAATAAAACAATCATTTAAAAAAAATATGAAGAGGAACTGAAAATTTCAGAACTATACAACATTTCAGTAATTGCTGGACAGGTTAACAGTAACTGCATCTTAATCTGTACAAAAACATCTTAACTTATACTTAAAACTGTACAAGGAATAACATGCTTGGTCCAAAGACACATTGTGGATTTTCAGAGATTATGCAATGAATGGTCCCTGCCCACAAAAGGGGCTATTTTGAATGAATGCAAGCTAAATCACCAGGTGGGTGTGGGAATCTGTGTATATAGGTCTCCCAATAGTCAAGTATAATTTAATTTTAAGTGGTAGATGTAGAAAGAAGAGCAGGCAGAGCCTGGAAGTGGAGTCAAGAGAGGAATCAGCCTGGAGTCGTTACGTTTCCTCAAGTGGCCTAAGGCCAACCCTGATGAATGCTGTTGACTCTTATCTAGCACCAATTTAGTGTTGACTGTTAGTTGACTAGATTCTTGTCTATAGGCATGAGCAATAAATCTGAACTGGAATTTAATATGTGGTCCTGATGCTTCACGCCTAGCAGTAGGATAATAAAGATCTAACTTTGGTTGAAATCCTTTTGCAGGAGTGCAAGACCTTCCCAGGAAACCAATCATGACTATCCAACTGATCTGAAAATTGGAAGAGTTGCAGTCCAGCACATCTGGAGGACCCTGGATCAGGAGAGCTGACTTCTATGGCGGATACACATGTTTGAAATTGTTTAACTAACATTATCTAAACAGGTAAAAGGCAGGATGCAAATTGAGCCTGAGATGATGTTGTGGTTTGTTTAGGGGCAGTTATGGAAAACAGGTGCACAAGTCTTACATTGAGCCAGACAAATCCCTAAGTCTCCAGAGAAGAAACAGAACAGTTTTTTTAAAAAAAAATTCCCTTTCATTGGTCGGAGTTTACTTTCCTACATCTTGAGACTTAAAAACGGGTGAGGGTATTCCCAGAGAGTCTAACTCAGGGTTTTTTCAACTTTGACAGCATTAAGATGGGTGGACTTCACACATGTTAAGGTTGCCAAGGTTGAAGAACCCTGGTCTAACTGAATAAGCTGTCATTCCAAAGAGAACAGCATTTTCCAAGAATTGACCTAAGTGGTGTTTGGTCGATGTCAGGATTTGGCTGAGTCAAAAGTGTGGAGGAGAACCATCTTAGCCGATTACAACTTCTCATGAAACGTCCCATTGCTTGCTTGTTGGACATGACTTTGCTTTTTTTATTTTGTTGGAAAGATGCGATTCTGCCCAGGATTATTTTCAAGCCGGCCACCCCTGGGCTCTGACCACAGATTCCGAAGTCAAATATGCTATGATAAGGAGATCCATTGAGATCCTCAAAAATGTTTGCAAGGATGAACGTTTTAGTCTTTAAGGAGCCACAATCTCTGTTGGTCAAGTCAGCTCCTTTGATCAGAGTAACTTCTATTTCTACAAGACAACCCACACATTTTTTCTTTCTTAAGGACTCCAATTAATTTCCTGCCTTTTTTTTTTTTTTTAAACATACAGGGCACCCAAAGCTGCTTTCAAATTGCAAGATCTCTTAATGAAACAAAGCAAATGATAATAATAAAAACTCCCACTAGTTTAGTCTGGATAAATGTCAAGTCTTACACAACCAGTGTTTAAAACCATCCGGCATTTGCTCAGATGTTGGAAATTGCCATATTTTTCTCATTTCTTAGTTTGCCTTTTTGGAAGCTCTGCCAGTTGACTATCTTGGCCAAGCACTTTGATGTCATTCCTTAAGCCCCCAATTCTTTCTTTCACAAAGAACTCCCCATTTAATTGACACGGCCTACAGACAAAATATTTTACACCCCAACAGAGCCTGGGGCATTCACCTTCACTGAGATACAGTTAGCAAGGAAGGGGAACTTCCATTGTTGAATTTTTTTCTTCTTCTTCTTCCCCTGGAGATTTTTTTTTATTGGCAGACGTTCAGAGCTGGCGCTATATTACCGTGACTTGATTTACACTCCCACCATTGAGGGAAAATGCCATTCACTCAACGGGGAGGGGGGGAGAATGTGGGGGTGTTTGAAATCCGCTTGTTTTAATGGGGCAATAATTCAAACCTGTAACCTTGGTCAGTCTTCCCAATGAGGCTTTCAAGAAGATGAACAGGAACTTTCAACAGAAGTTGGAGTAAATTTCAAGGTGGGCAACTTTCCCCCCTTTGTAATAGAGCCTGGTTCTTGGGGTTTTAAAAGCTTTCCATTTCTGGCATGGAAAGGGCAGTCTACTTTTGATGGATTCCCCCCTTCCCTTTTCTTCCTCTTTAGGAGATTTGAAGAAGAGATGGGATCCTTTTCTACTCTTTTCCAATTAATCCCAGATCATTTCCTTGCCCTCTAAACCGAGGTTTAGCGAAACAAACGGATTGTATAAAGTCTCATAACTCATGACATCCCTTCAGACATCTGGCTAGGAAGACGGTTGCCTTATTGCGTGTTGTCAAAATGCATTATACGAATGCAGAAGAAAGCTCTCATGAATCTAATATGGAACTGGGGAAGGATAAGGAGACAGAAATGTAAGAAATTTGAGAGACCGGTCCTACTCGAGATACGGAGCAATTCTTGGAATCAGATGGGAAATGAAGTCTACGTTCAGTTTCCAATATGGAAGCTTAAGGAGACGCAAGCAAAGAAGATCTTCAGATGAAGCTAGTAAAGGAATCACCAGCAGATGCTGGATTCTCAATCCTTCTCATCATACCTCAAGTCACGAGTTTTAGACAAGCTCTCTGTGGGAATGTCTATGGAGATTCTCAGTCATCCAGGTCATGGATGAAGAAGTTCTGAAGAAGCTTCTTGGATGAGAAGCGAAACGTCTTCAAGGAAATGAGAAGCAAAATGTCTTCAAGGAAAAAATAAAGAAAGTCCAGTTGCCTCTTGAAAAAGCACCTTTGGGTCTCTGTGGGAATCCATTCTTCTATGCAAAATCTCTAACCTGGTTGAAATAATCAAATTCTGGCAAAAGCCTTTGTAGACCAGCCAAATGTTGCCAAGGGTGCTTTCTAATTTTGAACTATAGTGGTATAATGTGGAATAAAATACTTTTAAGACTTAGATTTATTTATTTTTCTAAAAAAATAATGTGAATTATTGACTGCCATCAAGTTAACCTTTAAAACTAGATTTGGACTCAAGTTGTTAAAAATCTTGGCACGTGGATGCAATCCCCCCTCCCAGATGCCACAGCAGTTTGAAGCACTGATATATCACTTTCTGAAATTATAGGATTATATAAGGGAATATAGCTACAAGTGATTCTCCTCTCAATTATCTAATAAGAATGGAATATTACTCTGGAGAGATAAGGACATGAAATGGTATTTACATTGTTAGATGACTGATGTTTTTCGTGGATTAATTTCCCCAAACCCCTCCCCCCATGACATTTACAATTAAACTGTTGACATTAGTAGGACCTTCCTTAAGTTTGTCCGTTAAGTTTATTCCTTCATACAAAGTCTGTTGTGGAGGACCTGTGCTGTTTGCAAAAAAAAAAAAAAGAGAGAGAAAAATCAAAATGAAAATGATATTAGCCAATATCCAGTTTAAAACCAAATTTTAAAAAAGCAATTAATGGAATATAGTCTAGTTAAAATCAAGCTGTTGACTGAATTCAAGAAAGCTTACTCACAGGTAAGGATTGCCGCGGTTCTAAACTGCACTGGCATTGGTCCAAATGGATAAAGCTTATACATTAAACGATAAGACAACTCTGTAAGGCTTACCAAGGCTTACTTATTGTCTTTAGGAAAAGAAATATATTTTGAAGTTCAAGGCAGTGTGTAATGGAAGCGGACTCTGATCTTAAAGGCTTTCTTCCCCTTATCCCTTGTGTTTTGGTTTCTTTACTTCCCTTTTTTTTTGTCTGTGTGATAAAAGAAATATGCCCTGCAGCTGTTAAGGGGTTTTCAATCTTGCCTTCCTTCTTATATCTTGGGTTTTAGTCCTAGGATTGGAAACATACTGTAGGTAGAGGCAGAACAACGGGCACATCCTGCTTAAAAGCTCTTGGTAGGGATATCAATGGATGTGTGGCCTCCACTGGATGAGTGGGGAAAATAGGATGATAATTTACAATTTCTTCAGTACACAACTCCCTCCGCTATGGGAAAACCCTTCATCTCACAGCCCACCCATCTGTTGCTGTCAGCCAAAGGATCTCTTCCTGCCGAAAGTGAACAGAAGGAGGACAAGAAACCCAATTCTTGAATTTGTTGGCGTCTTTTCCAACCCTTGTGTCTTTGCGAATGTCTTGCCTGATGAAGATTCTGAAGGATTTGAAAGCTCCCATACCTGCTCGGTGACAGGTTGGGGGTCCTATTAAAAGGATTGCCCTTCTGCAGACAGAAGAGGACTCTTAATGCCTAAAGGGCTTCATTAAAACCATTCTGAGTGGAGCATGGCGTGTGCTGCAACCCACAAAGAAGGACAGGTTTGAAAGCACATCTCAGAAGCTTTGTAGTAAGGAATGAAAAAACAACAACAGCCCAACACCTCTCTAGGCTATCCCAGAAATGGAGTCATTACAGTGATTATACTGAGCCTTCTCAGAAGGCTCGGACATTGGGCCATCATAGATGAGAACCAACTGGGTCCAGCTTTGTTTCTCAACCGTGGCAACTTTAAGACCTCTGGACTTCAATTCCCAGAATTCCCCAGCCAACACATGTTGGGATACAGTGAAACCTCGCTTTAACAAAACTTCTATTTAGCAGACTCTGGATGCCAACGATCCAGTTCCCATTTAGACATCCTTCTAAAACAGCTCACAAGTCCATCCCTTCTGAAGAAGTCTAGAGGAGACAATTTCAATGTATCTTTGAGCAATGATGATATCCTTATGCAAATGAGGCAATAAGGGTCAATCTATGTCATTTGCGTAACATTACAGTTTCATTCACATCTTCAGACAATTGGCTTCATTTCCATCATGACATCCATTGCCGTGGTAATTAATGGCTGCATCTAATGGACATTCAAGAGTAATGGACATCCCCCACCCACAAATGGTTCAATTAAATGAGATTAAATGAGATTACCTTGTACCATGATGAATCTATGGTAATTTGTGGAGATGCCCCACACATTTAGAATAACAAAAACCATCTCATCCTTATTTCTTTTAGATTAGAGAGAGATCTGGATGGACTACTGGGTATCATTTTCATTTAAAAGAGTCCCATGGTGGTGAAATAGATTTAAAAAGGGCATGGTGCTATTCCATCAAAAACGGAGATCCACAAAGCAGAATTACAAAACATGATAGTTCACTGGCCTCTCTATAGAGATCTCCCAAAGTCTTTTGTGATACATGTGTATTTATGTGCCGGTGTTTAAGGCAGCGTGGAAATGCTTGAAGTTACAGTTGTTTAAGGACCACACTTCTGCAATTGTAACAATGACCTCTTGTCTAGTAACAAGTCAGGATTAAGCTGAGAAAAGGGATGGTTTGTATCAGAAGGACAACATTGTGTTGGGAAGAGGGAGTTTCTCTGCATTAATTGGCAGGCATGAGAATTTTCAGAAAGGGGCCATCAAAATATTATTAACCCTTTCCCCCCAAATATATTTCTCGAACAAAGTGCAATACTGCAGGGATTGACCGTTCTGTATGTTACGGATGGCAATATTGGCAGAATCTAGAATCTATTCGTAGGCCAAGGAAATAAACAACGCTGGTTCAACAGGAGGAACACGTACCCTGCTTGGAAGCTACATTTTTCCATTTATGGCAATTCCACTCCGGACGGATAGAATAGTTTGTGTTTTGTATAAGACAGAAAGAGAGACAGCAACAAAATTAAACTCTATGAATACAATTACAGGAGGAAGTGTGGCCGTCCATCGGTGATCACCTGTGCGCCGATGAAGGAAACGGGATGGAGTTGTGACAGGTGGCATGGCCATCACTACAACAAGTGGGCTTCAGTGCGAAGCCAATGGAGTCCTTGACGAATGTAACGGACCAGGTTGGTCATACTGCTGTGTTGTGTCAACGGACCCATCACCAAGTCCAAGTCTATGAAGAACTCTGAAAAACAGAGAGAAATGTTATTTTCTGCTCGTCTACTGGGGCGGGGGGCAGTATATCCCCAAAGCAAGTGGCATGGAATTTATTGGTTAGTTTTCTATGCTCCCAATTTTCTCCTCCCCCTGATGTCTATCTCTCCATGTCTATCTATACATCCATATCTATGTGTCTTCCATTTGTCATCTCTCTCTCTCTCTCTCTCTCTTCATCCATCCATCCATCCATCATATCTATCATATCTGTCTGTCTAATCTATCTATTTATCTCTCTGTCTGTCTGTCTGTCTGTCTGTCTGTCTGTCTGTCTATCTATCTATCTATCATCTTAGAACTTATATCTAATGGGCTTGTAGGACTTCAGAACCTCTAGTTTTGAAGAGAATAAGGCAGGGATTAGCAATAATGAATGAAACCTTGGCAAGAGTGCTAAATTCCCATGTTCTTGTCTGAGCTCAGACATGGGACCATATATAATGGCAAGTATTGACACTCTAGTGAGCCTTTATATTTTATAAGGGTGGGTGTAGTTTGGTCTTTTACTGGGTCCCTTTAAGAGAGGTCTTAAAAGGACAGGGCACCATCCTGTCCTCCCACACTTCCTTTTCTCAACTACTCTTCACACTCGGAGCCCTGGCTGATATGCTTCAGAGGATTAGTCTATGAGAAGGAAAAATACAGAAACAGTCTTCCTGTCCATTGACTCCCCCTTTGGTGAAGAGTAATCCTCATCACAAACAGTAACAAAGCCAGTCAGTGAGCCAGCGTGTTCTGCTAACCTGCAAGATAAGAGCCGTTGGGTCTAAGCGTTATCAATGTAGCCTTAGCAGATCTCAAACCGGGGGGGGGGAGGGAAGAAAAAGAACGAGGGGAAGATACCTTTGTTTTCTTTTGTCAGTTTGTCGGCCATGTCCCAATGTTCATAGCTCCGCAAGACGTTGTTGGTGATGTTGACGTGGCTGGCAGCCATGTGGTGGATCCGTTGTGGGATGCTGACGGTCCCCACCGAAGAGGAGCCTGCCGTGCTTGTGGTACTTCCAAGGTTGCTGATGGGCGAGGGGCTCAGAGACATGGGGGAGGGCGTTTCTGTGCTCCTGGGAACATGATAAAGAGCCAGTGGATTCGATTTCTATCACACCTTTGGTTGTGAAGCAGACCTAATCTAGTCAACTTGACCAAACAAGTCTAAGTGTAGAGTCCTTGGTGCTCTCTGAGCTTGGATAAATGTCTAGGGAGATTCTCAATCATCCAACTCATGGTTGTCCCAACGCTGCTTTTTCCAAAAGGCAACTGGACTTTCTTGGGGTTTTTTTCTTTGAAAACATTTTGCTTCTCACTCAAGAAGCTTCTTCCGTTCTTCCTCAGAACTAGGTAACATTATCAGTGCTGGAAGGGTTTACTCTCTGCTTCTGTACAAGTGGCTTACTCTATCAGTGTTGGTGGAAGAGGTCTTGGTGGAGAAGACCACTTGGTGGTTCCTTGGAACCATAGCCTAACCAACGTTGGATGGATTTCCCTACTTCTGTGTTAGCACTGAAGCATGAAACTAAAAGTCAAAGAAAGAAAATGCAACTACACCTTAACACACATTTAATCTGATTCCCCCCATCTCTAGACAGGGATGATCAACCACTATCTAGCTTCAACCCTGATTGTTCACTGTTTCCCTCTTTGGAGGGGAAGAGATGAGGGATCTCCAAGAGATAGTTGAAAGCATATTTCCCAGAATTCCCTGGGCATTCTTAGCCCTGATGCACCAGGAGGAACTTCAAACTATTAACTAATAAAATCCCGGTCAGCCATCTTGTTTCAGTAGGTCTCTTTCAATATACTTGTGGAGATGCATTCTTCTTATTCAGCGTACTTTCAAGAGCACCTTTTAAACAAATACATATAATATTGCTATAAATTCCTATCTTTTAGCCCCAAATCTTATAGTGGCATCCCAAAGGGATTTAGGGGCAATGTTCCAAAGAGAAATCTTTGATTAACTGCTGTCCTCAGTAGAATTTGTTTACTCTGTATGGTTGGTTGATTAATAAACACCTAAGTGAAGTAGGGCAAACGAAAACAATTCGGGTTTTTTTTCCCCCCTTAAAAGTCTTTCAAATTTCCCTTCCTGCTGCGAAGATTATTTTCAGGCTGCTAAATTAAAAAAGAATCCAGCTATGCAATATGTTCTCAGATCCCAAGATTCCCTATGGAAGCCAATCATGAGCCCAAAGGCTGTATCTAATTTGCATATTTTATTAACATTATTCCATTGTGCTTGACAATTAATCTGCTGGATATTGTGACAAGTGCGTTTTCTGTCAGCCATTTCATTTTATTTTATTTTTTCAGATTGAATAGTTAGCATCTGTCTCTTGCTAATATTACAAAAAAGAAAAGAAGAGAAAAGGAATGCAATAGCCTACTTTGGAAAGCCGATGTGAAATTTGATAGGATTAATGCCAAACAGTGATGATGATGATGATGGATGATGAAAAATAACAGCAGGCTACTGAGGGTCAAAATATTCACGCTAAGCATGTCGCCTGTAGTCTTGATTTTTTTTAATCTAGCTTAATATCATAACGTAGACTGAGATGGAGTTTAAGCTGTCCCATCTCAGTTCGAAATTGTCCTTCAAGAATTCACCCATTCAACAAAGAGTTAACATAGTCCTATTTTGGGACCTGTTAATAAATCTCTTTTACTTCCATTGACTATTGATTATTGGTAGGATGGTATTCCATCTACTGCTTTTGTGGATATCATCATCATTGGAACTGCTACCAAAACTTGATGTGATTTCCACCAACTGAGGTGAGGATGGGATGAAGACTAAGGCCCCTTCTCACAAGTCACAAGAGAAGCAATATGGTGTAATTAATAGGGTGTTGGTCAAAGACTGGGGAGATCATGGTCCAAGGCTACCTTTAGCCGGGAAACAAAGTGACCTTTCAACCCTGAACTGTTGTGGGGCCTTGGAGAGGGGGTTGGACTAGAAGACCTCCATGGTCCCTTCCAGGCCTATGATTCTATGACAGCATTGAAGGGAAAAGTGACATTATTTTGTATGAGAAAGGTTTGATATGACAGGTAGAATTTTAAATGATTTTGCTAGATGAACAACTGGAATTACATCTGTTCTGGGGAGGAACAGGAAAATAATAGAATAATAATAAAACAAAGGATCCTCAAAATGTTGTGATCTTCCCACTCCATTTAGGAAACAGTCTGAATTATTGGCTAATAACTGATGGGGAGAAAAAATTCAATTTGCTACAATAGCTTGGCCTATTTCCCCATAATCTGTTCTTAAACCCCCTTCCTGGGTGGTAGAAGGAATCACATAGAGCATTAATCCTATATTTCTGCAGGAATTCTTAGGGCTTTAACATTCTTTGGCATCAAATCACCTGGGCTGTGTTTTCTATGAAGTTGTCTTTCAAGTTATCTACTTGGCGCTCACTAACCCTCCCACGTGAATTTTCTTTTAACACCAACAATTACGAAAACATCTGCCAGCTTAGAGCACTATGGGACAGCTGCCCCTAGCAGAATTTTACATTCAAGCAAGACTTCAGAAACTGAATTATTTTTTTTAATACGCATTGGAAGCTGATCAAAATCCGAGAAATCCATATAATGTGGATGTGACCTCAGACATATCTATAGATTTTCCCACTAGATAGAGGGATAGAATCAAGATCACATGAAGTGTTAATACCACTTTATAAGGCCTTGGTAAGGCCACACTTGGAATACTGCAGCCAGTTTTGGTTACCACGTTGTAAAAAAGATGTTGAGACTCTAGAAAGAGCATAGAAGAGCAACAAAGATGATTAGGGGGGTGGAGGCTAAAACTTACAAGGAACAGTTGCTGGAAGTGGGTATGTCTAGTCTAGTGAAAAGAAAGACAGGGGTGACATGATAGCAATGTTCCAATATTTGAGGGGCTGCCACAAGGAAGAGGGGGGAGGGTCAACCTATTCTCCAAAGCTGGACAAGAAGCAACGGATGGAAACTAATCAAGGAGAGAATCAACCTGGAACTAAAGAGAAACTTCCTGACAGTGAGAACAATTAACCAATGGAATAGCTTGTCTCCAGAAGTTACAGGTGCTCCAACACTGGAGGTTTTCAAGAAGAGGTTGGACAACCATTTGTCTGAAATGGTATAGGTTCTCCTGCCTGAGCAGGGGGTTGACGAGTGGTTCATATTTATGATGGTTGCAGTGTCCTGGGGTCACGTGATCCCCTTTTGCGACCTTTTGACAAGCAAAGTCAATGGGGAAGCCAGAGTCACTTAACAGCGGTGTGACTAACTTACCAACTGCAGTGATTCACTTAACAACTGTGGCAAGAAAGGACGTTAAGATGGGGCAAAATTCACTTAACAGATATCAACAGAATGTTGGGCTTAATTGAGACGAGGACTACGACTGTATATTTGAAGATGGTGACACCCACCCCTTATTTCCCGCATGATCTATAGTACTTGGTGGCCTTCAACGGCTTATCCTGGACGATGAGAAATGGGGAAAAAGAATAATGTTGACCACCCCAATAATGAAGCCCAATGTTTGA
This sequence comes from Protobothrops mucrosquamatus, assembly GCF_001527695.2. Taxonomy (NCBI): domain Eukaryota; kingdom Metazoa; phylum Chordata; class Lepidosauria; order Squamata; family Viperidae; genus Protobothrops; species Protobothrops mucrosquamatus. The sequence continues at coordinate 871,682 of NW_015387376.1, read as the reverse complement.
ACATGTCAGTCCTAGTCTTGAAGAAGTGTTGAGTTCCACTTCAGGAGATGAAACATCTTGGGCAACACACAACATTGCGTTGCGCCAGATCCATGTTATCTCAAGAGTTCTGATGGAGCAGCTTCTTCCTCCTCTTCTGCTCTCCAAGAGGCATCCTTTGCCCAGAGTTCAAGGATGGAAAATAAATTGTCCTTCATAGCCTACCTTTGCTCCCCTCTCTGTCTACCTCAGCACCTGTCCTGCGTGATGGATGATTCTGTTGTGACAAGGCCTCCTGTTCTTTATGGTCTCAGACGCTCATGGTGGCACGTAATTCATGGTAGACAGGGTGCGTTCAGCTTGGGTGATCACAAACTGTGCGGCCTGCTTGATTATGAGCACAGGTGGCACAACACGGGGTGTACCAGACCCAAATATGTATGTGGTTAACAAAATTGAGCTTTAGGGTTGAAACCAGCTACTTTTGCACTGAATCAGAGCAGAACACAGGGTGAAGAGATTGTTCATTTGAGTTCCATAATGCTTCCAGTTTATTAACAGCAGTTACCACATATCAACTGAATAACTGTTGGCTTTTAATAATAATAATAATAATAATAATAATAATAATAATAATAATAATAATAATAATAATAATAATAATAATAATAATAATGGTAAAGTTGGAAGGGACCTTGGAGGTCATCTAGTCCAACCCCCTGCTCAGGCAGGAAACCCTATACCATTTCAGACAAATGGCTGTCCAGTCTCTTCTTTAAAACTTCCAGTGAGACATTAACTTTGATCCTAAACTTTTCTTTACTCTTCTGGAGTGGTGTGGGTCCTTCCTAACCAACTCCTTTACGGTCCTCAATTGGGTTTAAGGAGAATACGGGATCTATCAATCCGTATAAATTTATCATTCTGTTTGTCAAACTTCGACACCCCTTTCCCCGAACATTAAACCTAATCTAACAACAGATCTTCATCGACCAAGGAATGTTCCCTCTTCCCAATATCCTATTTTACAATTCCCCTCCAAGAACGAGGGATACTTACTTGCCTCCCCAAGGAGAAGGGGCCTGTGAAACTTTGGATGAATTCTGTTAAAAAGAGAGAGAGAGAGAGAGAGAGAGAGAGAGAGAAGAGAGAGAGAAAGAGTCAATTAAGTGGAAGAAAGCACAAAATGGCCTTAGCAAACCAAATAACCACTTGCATTTTTAAAAATCCAATGGGCGGTGTTACATGAGCCCATAAATACAATACGTTACCTTTCAAAACCTTTCAGCATGACTCTCAATGCTTCACAATAGTAGCTCATCTATTGCAATGTATTCACACACACAAAACAGAGACACACACAAAGAAATGGCACTTTTTTGTGTGTGTGTGCAAAAGTGGCTATGTGGAAAATCACTGACAGGGTAGCATTTTCTGTTCTGAGAGGCAATTAAACTGAATATACCTTACGTCCGCTTTATAAAAATTCTGGAGCCAAGCCTTGTGGCAGAGACCTTAAAGTAGGTTTTGGGGAAAAAAGCAGTTTTGCAAAAAAAAATCTCCAAAGTCACCCTTTATTTTTCTTTGGGGAAGGGTTTCTTTGAAGGGATCTTTGGAGGAGAATCCACCCCACTCTTTCCTACCCCTGTTTCCTCCCAAACCCTTAATGACGAGGGTTTTGCCCTTTCTGCATAAAAAGCAATTAAATGCCATTTACCTTAAAATATTCCATCAAGGATCTGGAGTACTTCATGGCGTGATCCTTCTTTAGTTTAAACATTCTCAGATAGAGAAGGGATAAGCAGCGGTAGCTATAGTAATTCGGAAACACACACAAACACAAAGTTGACGTTATTTCCAAAAGATGTGATCTCTGGGCACCAGCCACAGTGGAGAACCACACTGGGTTAGCACTGACCTAGAGCTATTTTTAAAATGATTTTTATTAAGCGTTTTTTTACAAAGAGACAAGACAAATATGAAAGTATAGAGAAGGGAAGGAAGGAAGGAAGAAAGAAAGAAAAAAAGGAAGGAAGGAAGGAAGGAAGAAGGAAGAGAAAGAAAGAAAGAAAGAAGGAACAAGGAAGGAAGGAAGGAAGGAAGGAAGGAAGGAAGGAAGGAAGGAAGGAAGGAAAAGGAAAAGAAGGAAGGAAGGGAGAGAGAGAGAGAAAAAAAGGTTGCAAAAGGCTCCCTTAATGATTGCCCTGCTTAGCAATGGAAATTCTGCTCCTAAATCTGGGTGTAAGTCAAGGACTACTTGTAAGAAACAGAACGAGGAAGAGGAAGATGAATGAAGCCACAGGGGAGAAGGATAGAAGAGGAAGAAATGGTGAGGAATATCGAGGGAAGAGAGAGAAATCAGAACAGTCTAAATTCTGGTTTTCAACGAAAGCTTTAATCAGATTTAATAACTAGGGCAATGGAGAAAGATGTCTTACCAAAGGACTGCAAGTTTCTTGTCTCCTTCTGTAGCAGAAGATCCGGTGAAGTTCTTAAGTCTCATGGCGTACCTTCAGAGAGAGAAGGAAGAGGTGGCATGGGTGGCATCAAGGAACAACAGTGGTGGCCACAGACACAACTTAATGATCTCGGAGTTGTAAACAGGCACCAGGGCCTCCATCGTCCTTCAAGAGAGCAGCTGCCACCCTCAATGAACACAGTAGGAGAAATATCTGTCTTTTTGTAGAATAACAGAGTTGGAAGAGACCTTGTAGGTCATCTAGTCCAACCCCCTACCCAAGCAGGAGACCCTACACTATTTCTGGCAGATGTCAGTCCAGTCTCTTCTGGAAATCTTCCAGTGATGAAACTCCCACAACTTCTGAAGGCAACTTCTGTTCCATTGGTTGATTGTTCCCACTGTCAGGAAATTTCTCCTTATTTCTAGGTTGAATCTCTCCTTGATCAGTTTCCATCCGTTATTCCTTGTCTGGCCTTCTGGTGCTTTGGAAAATAGGTTGATCTCTCCTCTTGGTGACAGCCCCTCAAATATTGGAAGATTGCTATCCTGTCTCCCCTGGTCCTTCTCTTCACTAGACTAGCCATGTCCAGTTCCTGCAACCCTCCATACGTTTTAGTCTCCGGTCCCCTAATCATCTTCATTGCTCTTCTCTGCAATCTTCATTTTCACTTCTCTGGACCTTCCCACTCCCATATTCCCTGCACTCGGCTTTTTGAAAAACCAGATCATCCTATAAAAATCATTATTCTGAGCCTTAATACAATTTCACAGCACTTATGTTAAGGATAAGGAAAAGAGTTCACTCTTGCGTAAGAAAGTTTTAAGGTATTCCAGCAGCTTCATTTACCAGGAAGTAATGGAACAGGTGAATGGCAGTGTGTTGTTCACACTAGTGTGCTGTCACACCCATCACTGCTATGATATGCTGATTATGGAAGCTCCTTTTGATCTATGCTGGCTGGGGAATTCTGGGAGTTGAAATCCACAAGTCTTAAACTTGCCAAGTTTGGAAACCCCTGAACTAAAGAACTTTCTGCTAGGTGACAGTATATAGATATTTTAAGTAAATAAATATATGAACACTCGTGTTGACTATAAACTGGATGCATTTCTGCTCTCCCCTCTTCCTTTCTGGGTATATCTAAACAAATGAAGCCCTTATCTGCCAAAATTCATTTTGGAACAATTATTTTATGGCTAATTGGTAAAGTCTAAAAAGGCAGGCTTTATAACAGAGACCCCAACGGTCTCCCTTTAAAATATTTGGAACGATAAAACTAACCCTTTCCGATATAAATGTCACAGCCCAACGATGAAATTATGATGCTTTGCTTCCATCCACTGCATTTCAATTTTAATTATACGAATATTGCAAATTATACAACACCCTTATTATCCTCTAACAGGGCTAATTTATAAGAACAGCGTCCATCAATTATGAATTTTCCATGGCGTTAATAAAATGGCGAAAAGAACTAATTATGATGGCTTCTGAGATAGAGATGCCTTGGTCTAATCATTAACAAGGTCACAATGATCCTTAAAGAAAAAACATGAAGCAAGTTATAATTACGCGTTGAAGGAGGAGGAGGAAAAGGATCAGAGAAAAGGCATTAACCTGATCAGTTCCACCGTCTCGGAGTACATGGTATACGGAGATTTTGCCTCTAATGGATCGCGCTCCATGGCATTCCCGCATTCGATGAAAGAGATAGCGGCGTCAGCATAATTCACCGCTTTGCCGAATTTTTCCAGCTGAAAAATAAAGGAAGGTGGACGTACAATTGAGACGAGGCTTCGGCTGGTCTACAACAGAGGTCCCCAACCTTTGGGGCACCAGGGACCGGTTCCATGGAGAGAGGTTTTCCCGCAGACCGGAGGGTGTGTGGTTTTGTGTGCTGCCTGCATCCCACAAAACCATTACTGCCCCCACAATGGGCATACCTGTTAATGAACGGTGCTGCAGGCATACTAATAATTAGCATCATTTAAGACACTATTAATAAGGCTCACAAGTGTGTTGCAATCCTGTCTGGTATACCATTTCTCTGCTGAATCAGCAACGCAACCAGGTAGAGTGAAAAGGGATACTTGGAGACTTACCAGGGCGTCTGCTTTATGCTTGAGCTTTTTGGCTTCTTGCATGTAATAATCAGCATTGTGGAGCCTAGGAAGACACAACAACAACAACAACGTCAGAAGAAGCAGCTGATGGGATTTCAGCTCTTGCATTGGCCTAATCTAGACTTAATTCTTACAGGGCTTGCTTTAATCCTGCCCATCTTCTAAAAAAAAAGAAAAATCATGTAAATATACATGGTACTCTGTTTTCTTCACTCTTGTGACTCATCCCAGAAGCTAAGAAGGATAGGCTCTGGAAAATATTTGGGAAGGAGACCACTTGGGAATCTGAGAGCCCTCGACCAGATTGGGAAGTCAAGAGAACATCTTGGAAGAAGCTGACTGCAAAAGACTTCTGCTAACTGTATGAAGATTTCAAACGTCTAATACGTGCACAGTAAATTTTCTTCCCCTACAAAAGATATTTCTTCATTTGTACAATCTCTAGCCATTGCACAGAGTTCCTCCAGCTTATCTCTTGGCAACATCAGATTAGACAATTATAGGGCGTGCTTTATTTAGAAGACTAAAATGACCATGTGGGTTTTGGCCTGGTCTGGATTTCATTCAAAACTGGGCCAGGATTGAGAAGAACCAACTCTTCTTTTAGGGACAAGTGCCAGCTAGGTTGGTCAGTCTTAGTTCTAGGCAGCGGTGGGATTCAAATATGTGAATAACCAGTTCTCTGTGTAGATGCTGCTTCCGGAAGTCCACTCTGGGCCTGGGCAATAAAAAATTAGCTGCCGGTTCTGCCAAAGTGGTGCGAACCGGCTGAATCCCACCACTGATTCTAGGACAAAGATAAGGGCAAACGATTTCTGACAATGTTGCCCAGAGAACTGCATGTGGTTGTAGGAGTCACAACTTATTCAAGGCCCTCCCAATCCAATGAAACTCAACCCAATCAAAGTTGCTCAGGCAGTGTACAAAAAGAAGATTGCGAGACCTAAAGTGCTTCAAAGCAATGCAAACCCACAAAAATACTAATACGATCCTACTAATAAGTAACTAACATATCATCAAATGTTATCTTGGGTCTTCTCAATTCAGGATTCCCGTTGCTGAAGGTGGGACTTGTCAACCAAAGATCGGTGTCTAGGTGGCTGGATTCCAGCAAAGGATTGGAAGGCCTGCTGTGAGATTCTTCCTCCTGCAGAAAACAATTTTAATTAGCAGCCTCAGCCTTCACGCTAAGAATACCTTTACACGTCCCGTCATGCAAGTGCGCGTGCCTTGAAATTAAAATCCAGCTCTTTGTTTTGCGTTGCTTGGGCTGCATGTTGCTAAGTCAAGCTCAGCAAATTAATTAAGTGCAATCGGCTCCATACCACTCACATGCCCAGCATCATTAACACCCACTTCTTCCAAGGTGTAATGTCAGCATGGGTGCCCGGTAGCATCGCCGGCTTATTAAAATTAAAATGTTAGAAGCCAAACAGCAAGCAAAAATTCACAGTATCCAGTGATTAGGCCCGGCGCCAGACGAGAGCAGAAGAGTCTGCCCCTGGAAAAAGATAACTCTTGAATTCCCTGCCCTTTTAAAATCATAGAAGCTAAATCACAGATTAAAGATCAGCGCTGTGCAGCGTCTCTTGAATTTTGCATGACCAAAGCGAGCACGGTCAAGAGTAGGTGGTGTAGAAAAAAACAATTTCAAGAAGGACGATGGGTGGCTAAGGAGTAAGGATGCTGGCTGTTGCTCATCCCCAACCATGGGGACTGCCCTGGGAAAGATCATGGATGGAACTGAACTGAAGCCCCCAATTCCAGGGGCAGGAAAGAAGGTTGAGGGGCAGCAGGCTCAGAGAGCACCAAGGACCCCACAGTCTTCTTCCTCCTCTCCGCAAATCCCACTCCCTTCTAGCACTGATGATGTTATCTAGGTGGGTCATGAAACATCTGCAAGAAAACCACCAAGCTCAGAGGGCACCAAGGACCCCACAGTCTTCCTCCTCCTCCTCCTCCTCCTCCTCCTCCNCCTCCTCCTCCTCCCTTCTAGCACTGATGATGTTCCCTAGTTGGGTCATGAAACATCTGAAAGAAAACCACCAAGCTCAGAGAGCACCAAGGACCCCACAGTCATTTTCCTCCTCCTCCTCCTCCTCCTCCCACCCCACTCCCTTCTAGCACTGATGATGTTCCCTAGTTGGGTCATGCAACATCCGCAAGAAAACCACCAAGCTCAGAGAGCACCAAGGACCCCACAGTTCAACCCTGAGCTCCAGAGATTCTCCTTTATTGATAAGTCAGTTGAATCGGATCTGGTCTTTCCAGCCTGACACTTACACTGATTCCCTTGGAGTTGACGGAAGACTTGTTCTCATTCTTCCTGTGTTTGGAGCAGATGTTGGTCTGCAAGAAGCTTGGTAGGGAGTTCTCTTGGCCGAAGGAGCTGTTGTCCATGATGTTGTGCCGGGGGGCTGTCTCGTCAAGCAGAGGAGACAGCGGAGGTGGGAAGAGCTTTTCTTCCCTCTTTTTGGTCATTCTTTTCATGGAGTTGCTTCTGTCAAGGAAGAAAACCAACCACGTTTTAGCAAACCTATACAGGCCGTCTTCAATTTACAGCCATCTGAAGTGACAACGGCATTGAAAAAAGCGATTTATGACCGTTTTTCACACTTAGGAACATAGCAGCGTCCCCAGGATCACGTGACCAAAATTCAGACGCTGGGCACCTGACTCGTATTTATGACGGTTGCAGCATCCTGCAGTCACGTGATCCCCTTTTGTGGCCTTCTGACTAGCTAATGGGAAAGCCAGATTCACTTATCAACCATGTTACCAATAACAACTCCTTCCCCGGGACAAAAAAACAACAACCCTACATTTAAACCTTGGCTGTGAAGAAAAAGAAATAAAGAAAAAAAAAGGAAATAAAAGTCCAGTTGGATAGATCCAGCTGACTCTTTAACATGTTAATCCGACCGTGGATTATTTTTATTATTATTATTTTTATTATCATTATTATTTTTATTATTGTTGTTGTCGTTACTGTCCTAGTCCAGTCAATGAAGATTACTTGGATTTTAATCCTTCCGCAGATAACTCATATTGCATTCTTTGCCATTTACTTTTCAGGATCATCGACTCAAATTTTCAATAGCAAATTAAGTCAACAAGAATGGATGTCTCCCTCTTAGTCAATTTAAGTCAGTGTCAGGCTTTTATAGATTTACAATACCTCAAAGGAACAAATCAGAGACAAACACGCAAAGGAAAGCAACTTGGCTCCTTGACTGGGGGGAAATTCAATCGCCTCAGCTGGCTGTGTTCAACAACCCTCGTCCATTTCTAATGAAAGCAGCATCTATTTCAGTTATTATTTATGGCATCGGACCCGGATACCTTCGAGACCGCCTCCTGCCGCAGATTACCTCCCATCGACCTGTACGCTCCCACAGAGTGGGTCTCCTCAGGGTGCCGTCGGCCAGACAGTGCCGGCTGGCGACCCCAAGGGGAAGGGCCTTCTCTGTGGGAGCTCCCACCCTCTGGAACGAACTGCCCCCAGAGATCAGGGTCATCCCTGATCTCCCTTCCTTCCGCCGCGCCCTTAAGACTTGGTTATTCCAGCTTGCAGGACTGGCCTAGGGTAATTTTTAGAGGGGTTTTAATTATATTTTAATTGGACTACGTTTAAATATTTCTTTTTAATTAATTTTAATTCTGTAATTGTTATTTATGTATTTTAATTGATTGTCAGCCGCCCTGAGTCCTACGAGGAGAAGGGCGGGATATAAATCCAAATAATAAATAAATAAATAAATAAATTGTGGCCGTTAGCAAGTAAAAAAAACAAAACAATTGGAGTCGCTACTGGAATGTTCTTATCCATTCCGGTTAATTCAGTCCTTAGAACAGAGTTCCTCAACCTCAGCAATTTCTATGGACTTCAACTCCCAGAATTCCCTAGCCAGCATGTATTCTGGGAGTTGAAGTCCATAAAAATGGCCTACTGAAGTTCCTCAACCTCAGCAGCTTTCAGACATATGGACTTCAAGTCCCAGAGTTTCTAGCCAGCATGAATTCTGGGAGTTGAAGTCCATAAAAATGGACTGTTGAGATTCCCCAACCTTCGTAACTTTCATATGTGTGGACTTCGACTCCCAGAATTCCCCAGCCAGCATGGATTCTGGGAGTGAAAGTCCACCAATGAAAGTTGCTGGGGCTGAGGAACCCTGCCTTAGAATATGCACTCAAGACCACAAGATAAACTAGCCAGCAAAGGGAAGGTTGTATGAATGGTGGTATAAGCACAATTGGTCACAGACATGCAAAACTTGGATCAAAAGCAAGTCGGAGTCCTGAGATTGGGTTCTAGGCCACCATGGCCAAACAAGCCATGGTCTTCATGAGGAACCCATGACCATGAGTGCTAAGTCATTGAGAAGACTTCCTATTGATCCTTCTGTAAGTGTTGAGACCCTTACAACACGAATAAAGCTGATGATATTCAAAAGGTAGCAAATGATTGGGTTAAATACGAACTTGGAGGATAATCAGAGCAAATCGCATCACCATCCTAGTCTCAGTTAAACATAACTAATAAGAAAACCAGGGAGAAAAATTGCTTGGCAACTGGAAACATCTGGGACCGGGGGAAATGTAGACCTAGCATAGGGGAAATAACTATTGATGAACACAATTATATTATAACACAGGATACCGATATTTGCAGGGCTCAAAGGAATCAAATTAATGACCTAGAAAACAAGCTGAAATTAAGAAAACATCAGGTTGGGGGCTAATTCTGTAGGGTTTAGTAAAAGCAGGAACTATAAGATTTTAAAAAAGATGATGCAAGCAGTTGGAGAAAGATAAACACAGGTCGCTGAAAGATTACATTCGCATCATCCTTAAATGGATCCCACTCTTTAAGTTATCGGTGCCATTTTCAGACTTGAAAGATGGTGGGGAGGTGCTAAAGAATGCAAATTAAGATACATTCATTTGCATTAAGTGGAGTTAGTAATTAGACAGGTAGAAGAGAGATTAGGAATGGGCTGGTTTTATTTCACAATGCTTTAAAAGCCATGAGTTTTAAGTTAATTGCGGGATTACTTACTCAATATAAATTTCACTGCCGTGCAACAATATGACGGAGGTTTCATTTTGTTGAAAAAATATCAGTCAAAGATAAATCCTTCAAATTAAAGTTTAAAGACCTGACAGAGAGAAAACCGGGGGAGGAGGGTGAAGCTAGTAGCTCCTGTAGGTTGACTATAGTAACCAGGAGTCATAACTATTTCTTTGTTGAACAAAATATGGGAAATAAAGGGATAAAATAAAACCAGGAACGAGGTCTGTCAACTGCATGGAATTTCTGAAGCTAAAAACCCTGGACTAATTCTGTTAGATCCATTGTGAAAACGTAGGGGGAAAAAAACATACTCTTTTGTGTTGGTTATCCTATGGTTGGGTATCGGAGAAATGCAGGGTGGAAGCAAGCAAGAAGCCGAAGATTCTTCTAAGCGTTGTTTCTTGTTGTCGCCAAACATCTCCACGTTTTCGGACTGCTTCGATCAAAACAAGAGAAACCAGAAATGTTATGCTTTTTTTTCGCATCACCTTTTCAACAACGGATGAAATCAAACTGTTCTTGCAACCCAAAACGGTCATATCCCAGCGGAATCACCTTTACTGGTGGGTCTAGCTACCTAAATTTCTCACCAACCGGGAGAAGAATCCCTTGGGGAACGCACGCTCCCCCTTTCTTCAAGTGGTATCCATGAGACCTTGCAAGAGGATAATATTGACAAGGCTTCGTGACATCCTCACTTCTGCTCCACTGGCTGAGCAGAGAGAAAAATGGCCATGGTTTGGCCATTGCAATCCGTGTTTGAGCTCTGTGCTGTGACAAAAGCATGGGCCGTGATTCCTCTAATGGAGAAGATTGGTCTTCTAGATGGGTTTCTCTCTAGATCTTTTTCATGGGGTACTAGATAGATAAAATGGGAGAGTTGAGAAGGTTTTGGAGTTCCATGACTAGGCTGGTTGGGTGGAACTTGGTGAACCCTAGGCAAGTTTGGAACTATCTGGGACTAAATCCAGCCCCACTGGAATGAGTTGACTATAGTATAGCTGTTCACTATAGGAGTGGGGTCAAAAACCATCCTTTTGTTGGGGGGCAATAGGACTAGAATCAACTGTGGAGTTGTCCCCTTTCTCTCTGCTGATGCTGGCCTCTAATTCTCTCTCTCTCTCTCTCCCTCTCTCTTTTTCACGATTAGAAGACCTAAAAGACCAGGTTAGGACAGATCGACATAGAGAACATCTGTCTACATGGTTGTAGAAGTCAACACTGACTTGACAGCACCCAATCAATCAATCAGTCAATCTCCTCTTTCCATGATTTTTTTTCTCTTCGCTTGCTTTCAATCACCACTTCTCTCTTTGTGTCATTCTTTCTCCCTTTCCTCTCTCTGTTTTTTTTTTTTTGACAGTCTTTTATCTCACTTTCTCTCCCCCACCATCCTTTCATTTTCTCTCTCTCCCCTCCAGATTTTTCTTGCCTAGACAGGCCCTTCCATCTCTGGATTGCCCAAATATGCATGAAATTAGAATGAGTGCCACTTGGCACTGTAAACTGTCCAGATTGATTCAGCTAATATTTTTAGCACCCCAGTTTAATTCTGTAAAACCTGTCAGGGATGGTTGCTTGTGAAATGTCCTATTTCATCTTTAGCAAGGAGATGAAGGACAGTCTTTTGTCCCAATTTACTCTCTTTTCCTTCCAGGAAATGCTAAAAACAGGCATTTTTTGGGGGGAGGGTGTCAGCAATGACAATTGTAGGTAGGTTAAAAAAGCAAAATCCTGGCTGCAAATATTCGGTCTGCAGATCTCCCCCCCCTTCCTCTCCTGTCCCAAAAGCACATTTCAGTTTGAAGTCATATCCCACCCTGAACAATACATCCCTGGATGTAAATAATATAAAACACACGATAAAGCTTTGCCTCTTGACTCACAAAAGATTCTGCTTTACAAGTAGTGGTTGGGGAAGGAAAAAATGCAGCAAAGAAGAAAAATAAAAAAGATGCTTATTTAAGTGAATGGCATTTTGATAAATCACAGGTGTTTATGTAACAAAATCCCCCCAATTTTTTTTTCCAATGTGCAATAAAGACAACACTCAGCAAATGTTACAGAAAGCTTGCCTGCTTTTGACTTTGATGGATGGATGCCTTTTTAAAATGGAGAGGAATCTTGTCCTAATGCTCTAAACAGTAAAAACCAAAGAAAACAAAACAAAACTGACAAAGATGTAGCATTAGATTAAACTCAGGAGAGGCGTTTGATTACCCAAGTCTTTTTTCTCTCTTGTGCAATATCCCAAATTCTATTCTAATAAGGGCTGTGCCAATAATGTATTCTGCTTTTAAAAAATTATGCTTATTCCAGGTGATGGGGGAAAAAAGTAGTTTTAGCTGTTTCTTCCCCCAACATTTGAAAGCAATTCTGGTTGAAAGGATGCAAATAAATAACCCGTGTTTCTTTATGTTATCCTTACTCCGTTTATTGCCTGATCTGGCTTTCTAAACCCCCATTAATCCACAATCATGGCCAAAGGAGTTCATTGGGGGGGGTTTAAGGACATTAAAATAGTAAGTGTGACTGTGTGATCAAAGCTACTCTCCTTTTAATGGATGTATAATGTACATTAAGAAGGGATGGAGCTTTCATTACTGGTTGCATCTGCCATTTTGACATGGTGGACAACCTCTGTGGATGATCCTTCTTGACTCATTTCACCTGTAGGCTTTAGAGCAGAAGAAGGCAATTCAAAGCACACCCAACTATGCTGTTGATATCTGGGGATAAATCCACCAATTTGGGGCACCATCAAGTTCCCACCCAGGATTTTTGGCCAAATAATAACAGAGTTGGAAGGGACCTTGGAGGTCTTGTAGTCCAATCCCCTGCTCAAGCAGGAGACCCTAGACTGTTTCAATCAATGAATCAATGAATCAATGAATCAATGAATCAATCAGTATAGAGTTGGAAGGGAGCTTGGAGGTCTTGTAGTCCAATCCCCTGCTCAAGCAGGAGATCCTAGATTGTTTCAATCAATCAATCAATCAATCATCAATCAATAATCAATCGATCAATCCAATCAATCAGTATAGAATTGGAAGAGACCTTGGAGGTCTTATAGTCCAATCCCCTGCTCAAGCAGGAGACCCTAGACTGTTTCAATCAATCAATCAATCAATCAATCAATCCAATCAATCAGTATAGAGTTGGAAGAGACCTTGGAGGTCTTGTAGTCCAATCCCCTGCTCAAGCAGGAGACCCTAGACTGTTTCAATCAATCAATCAATCAATCAATCAATCAATCATCAATAATCAATAATCAATAATCAATCAATCAATCAATCAATCCAATCAATCAGTATAGAGTTGGACGAGACCTTGGAGGTCTTCTAGTCCAACCCTCTGCTCAAGCAGGAAACCCTACACCATTTCAGACAGGTGGTTGCCTAATCTCTTCTTAAAAACCTCCAGTGTTGGAGGTCCAATAATTTCTGGAGGCAAAGGTAGACAATCTCAGAAAGCTTGATGTTTTCCTCTTATTTTGAGTGGCCCCTATCTTCACGAAAGTGAATAAAGGAACGCCGAGGATAAGGAACTTACTTTGTGCTTCCTTTTGGTTTTAGCGGACGGTTTTTCAGCCGGGGGCAAAGGAGAGTCGGGCGCCTGTCGCCGATGCTTGAGGTTGACCTCTCGAGCTTCCACCTTCCCAGAGATGTTCTCAAAGTCCAGCTCTTGCCCAGGCACCCGAGAGAGGAAACTCAGATCTATTTTCACCCAAAGGTACTTGAGCTCTTCGAATTCCTTCAAGGGCGACAAGGGTTCATTCTGAACGATGGGAAGAGGTGAAAAAAGGGGTTCCTCCAGGTCCGCCCCATTCTGGTCCACCGAAGTGTTGCTGTTGTTGCTCATCAAGCTGCTGACACTCAGGATGTTGCTGCTGGAGTCCTTGGCTTTGATCCCGCTGTCCGAGCCGCTCCCTCCCTGCAAGCTCTTGGCTTGCAGGCTCTCCTCGTGGTCGGTGTTCGAATCCGAGGTGGATGAATCCGTTTCCACAAACTCCCGCGACTTGGGAAAGATTTTGCTAGGGCCTCGGTACTTTTTCTTCTCCAAAGGCGGGCCTGCGGTGGCCCTGGGCTCCTTCCTCGGAGCGGTCTTCCCAGCAGCCATCTTTGCCCTCAGTTTGGCCTGCTCTGGGCTCTCTTGCGCCTCCTTTTCTTTGGGGGTGCTGCTGGTGGTCATATTTGGTTTGGGCCAGTTGTAATCTTCTGCACTGGAAGTTCTTTCGACTTTTTTGGGTTGCTTCTTCCCGGTCATCCTTTGGGGGGCCGGCTCGTTGTGAACGGGGGATTTCTGCTTGGAATTCTTCACGTCGGCCGGGGTTTTCTGGGCCACCCGGGGTTTGGCTTTCTCTCGGATGGGGCTGCGCAAGGTCCTGTCTTTGGAATCGGTCAGGGACAAGCTGTTGTTCACCTTCCCTTTGTTTTGTCCCTCCACCTGGGCACTGCTCTGGGACGCAGCGCTGTTCTCCCCGTGACTGTCATGTTGGTTGTTGATGATCGTCTTGTTGTGAGGGTTGACTTTGTTTAACCATTTGTCCAGCTGCCATTTGTTAGCTGAGGGGGGTTCAGGCTGAGGATGACACATTGCAAATAGTGACAACAAACTTGATCATCATTTGTAGCCCAGCCTTCTTTTCCGAAGCAGCCACGACACACAGGCTTCCAGGTATGTGGACTTCAAATCCCAGAATTCTCATCATGTTGGCTGTGGAATCCTGGGATTTGAAGTCCACATGCCTGTTGCCAAGACTGGGAAAGACTGCATATAGACAAAACTAAAAACTAAAACAATTTAACAACTACTTCCTGGGAGAGCATTGGAAACCATTCTTCTTTTAAAGTAGGCTAAATATGCATTTGCTAAATATGTGTTTGTATTTTTGTAGTTATGACCCATTTATTTTCAGCACACAATCAATTACAATCTCAGAATATTTCCAAGCAATAATATCTCAACCTTTCCTAAGTGAAGAACTGTGCATCTCATTTAAGGTGTAAGGCCAATTAACAGAATAACAGAGTTGGACGGAACCTTGGAGATCTTCTAGTCCAACCCCCTGCTCAGGCAGGAAACCCTATGCCATTTCAGACAAATGGTTGCACAATCTCTCCTTACCCCCCCTTCTTAAAACCTCTCTTCTTAAAAATTAGGATGCCATCTTTTAAATTAAAATATTTGGGCATTTTTTATTTTCCAAGGAGAAGGGTGTAGATCATGTGAATGTGGCCACAGGAACCCTGCAAATGCTACTACAAAACTGGAATGTTTCATGTGAAAAAAGAGGAAAATTATTTAATACATGAGTAGCTGTATTTATTTTTATGATTAAGTTGTTTCATTTTGCTACATTTAGGCTCAGTTCATACACACGTTGGAGGGCAACCTGTCAAAATCTGGATATATATCTCAGGTTCTCCCCAAACCTATATATGTGTAGTTAAACAAATAATTGTGTGTGTGTGTCTGAGTGTGGATAGCCACCCCAAGCTATTCGGGAAACGGGTTGGCAAGCGACTTTAAACAGATTCCACTTTTGCTCGAAAAGCTTAGACATTTTTCATTTAAGAAGAGTTGGAATTTCCCCTCGCAAACCCAATTGTTACACAGACAGGTGAATTCTGGAGATGGACATTGTGGTGTTTTACCTCCGGAGTGCCGCTGCGTGATTCTTCATTGCATTCGCTGTCGCTGGAGCTGGTTTCACTGTCAGAATCAGATTCAGAACTACTTTCAGATTCACTGGAGCTTCCAGACCCTCCACTGGAATGTATGAGGACAGCGTTGTGTGCTGTTGGCAATGGAAGGCCACTACAAAGAAAAAAAAGGGGGGGGGGAAACGTATTTAAGCATTTATAAAGATTATTCGGGGACTCATCTCCCCATCTCGTATAGAATTATAGATTCTGCCAGTTCAACTCTCCGTCCACTGTAGGATTTACTATAACATCCTAATATATGATTCTCTGGTTTACATTTCAACATCTCCATGCTGTAAGCTACTCCGTGATAATCAATTCTTTCTATTAAACAGCTCTTCCTAATGTTTAATCCTTGAGATTTTATTCCACTAGTTCTAGTCTTCCCATCTGGAAGAGAGGTGAGAGCAAGTTCTGTAGGAGATGGCTATCCTTCAGATCTTTCAAGATGATTATTATGTCCCCTCTCAACACTCTTCTGCAAGCTAAACATATCTAGGTCACTGAATCATTCCCATGGTAGGTTGGTAGCCCTTTCTGAACTTGCCCCATATAACAAATCACAGTTCACAAGCCTTAATTATTGATTTATCTGTTGCAGCTGAGACAGAATAACAGCGCTGGAAGAGGTCTTCTACTCCAAGATGTATAACTTAAGATTTACTTAAGTTACGATGTTCATGCCTGTAGGACATCATCATAACCATCAAACTGTCAAATTCAAAGAGGCAGCTTTGGAGTGGGCAATACCCAAAGATTTACGGGGTCCCTACTTCATAAAATATATTCTATCCCACCCCATGGGATCTTCTTCTCCCATGAAAGAGCCACGGGAAAAACCCTAGGAACTAAACCCTCACTTGATTTGTTCCATAATTTTGGCATTCCACCACAACTTAAAAAGTTCTATCGAGAAAATCAAAAGGGGGGCATGTGTCTCCCCCCTAATTCGGACTTGGTTCTTCCCTTCAATTTCTGAAGTGGTTTTGTGGTTTTTTGAACTAAGCAGGACATAAGGACAAATTTATAGTAAGTTGTAAATTTATTATCATGAGTCAAACTGTGCTGGGATATAGCTTGCTAAAACAAATAAGCATTCTTTAAATAATTTACCACCAGCAACGTGCCTATCCTTTTTCCCCCCCCTTTTTATTTCATTGAGGTTTTTTTTTTTTGTTAACACATTTCTAATTTATGCCCAAACGAAGGTCATTAGGCAGCTCTAATATTTGGATGTAAACATTTTAAAAATTAATTTTAATGAATGCTATGGGTTATTCTCTTCCCAGCCTTTTCCCTAAGATATACCATAAGTGCAGAGATATAGGCATATTACGATTCTCGAGAGATGCCCTAGGGATCCTTTATCTGAAGCTAGTTTTTCACTCATGCTTTTGCCAACAAAAATAAAATTCACACAAGAAAAAAAACAAACAAACTGTATTGCTGGTCTGAAATCCCCCTTGTTTATCCATTCTTTACCCCACTGTAAGCTATAGCTTAAAGGAAAATACTTAATATTTGGATTTATTTAGCAATAAATAGAGCTTCTTGTGCTGGTCTCATCTGATTTCTGTGCAGAATTCTGCGACACCAATCAACCAGATAAATAAAAGTTTAGTCTCAGGATAACTAAGAGGTCCCATCTACTTGTACGTCCCATCCTTGCTCGTTCAGATCAGAGATCAGCATTTTCAAAATAAAATATCTATATTTTTACAAGGCTCTAGTGAGACAATACTGGACAAAGGCAGGCACAACTGCCACAAGATTTACTGGAAAAAAAGACAGCAAAGAAAAATGCAAGACCAAAATAACTGAATTAGAACCAGTATGCTTGAATGTCATTCCTGGCAGAACCCAATACAGGCTCTATTTAACTGCAAGGACTTTTTTTTTAAAAAAAAATATATAATTCAAACAACATTGAACCATTTGCTTCTGGCTTGGCTCAGAGGAATGTGTTTTTTTTCCCCCCTGTACAAAATATGAGGAGGTTTAGATCTGATTTTCATCTTGGATTGCAAAACTGCGACTTTTGCCACAATTTCCAAACCCCCCCCCCAGCCATTGCTACCAAATTGGAACATTTGCAACAGAAATATTGCCTTTAATCATTTGGCCTCAATGCATTGGCCCTGGTATATAATCACTTGCAAATGAGATTATATACATAAGGAGAAAATTGACTCAGGAAAAAAAGAAGCAAAATTAATCCAAAATTTTGCTTTAGGCTATTTTAGCCACATCTATGAAAATTTTCCACAAAGGTCAAGGACGTTGGCTGATAGAAAACTTGCTGTTTTTCACATGTATGGGACCCAGGTGGGGGATTTTAACAAAGAAGCAGAGGCTACGTTAGAAAAACCAAGACTCAACCCCTAATGTCTTCATTTATTGGATCTAAGCGAAGGAAACCTGGAAGGAACTTTCTCAAGACCTTTGGGAGTGACTATACTTAGACTAGATAATATTGATGCAGGATTAGATGTTTCCATTATCTAGCAGTGTAAAGCAGCTTTACTTGATCTTTTATGGCTAGGCTGGGTAATCCGAAGCTCCGGAGACAACTTCAGAACACAAACGCTATTTTCTGCATCTCCCAAAACTCCTTCTGAACACACTGACTGAAAATGGAAGGGCTGGTTTTCCAAGATGTGGAGTGATGAAATGCCCTTGAAGATCAGAAGGAGGGGAAAAAAAAACCCAACACCATTTAATCAAACCCACAAACCAAGCAGGTGGCCCACTAGATGCATGGATTTTTATTAGGAGACTCTGACAGCCTGCATGGCCACTTTAAGGGTCACCTAACTGAGTTGTGTGCTCTAAAGAGTGGCTGTGTATTACAAAAAAAAAAAAAAATAGGTCAACTCCTTTTTCTGCTGCTGCAACTTTGAGAAGAAAGAAAGGGGTTGAGATCAGTCAAGGAAGCAACTTGCAATAATATAGCTACTTTTCAAGGAGGACTTGAGGAATTCTAGAAAGGTTTGGTGTCCTCCATATCTCCTTCTAGATCAGCTTTTACCAATGTGGTTTCCTTCAGAGATTTATTCTGCTAACTGTTCCTTATCACTGGGTATGCTGATGGGACATGCAATCCAGAACATTTAGAGGGCAACAAATGCTTAAAAAAAATCTATTTGATTTTACTACAGAAAAAAGAAGAAGAGAGACACTGCACAGGCTATCTCTAGCAGCAAAAACATGACATTCCAATAAGAAGTCAATTTAATTCATAACAGCAAAACGTGTAATGCAAAGTGACACGGCCAATTGTAACACCAGTCAAGAAAAAGAGAAAGAAAAAAGCTTGTAAGGAAGAGATAAAACTCAATTTCCAAACACTGAAAGGTTTATTATTTGGTGCTTTTAAGATCTAATGATAGCACTAAACTCTAGAAGTAAATGTAGATAGCAAGAGGCATTCTAGCTAATTTAGCCATCTCTCTGAGATAGTATCAGTCTGAGAGACAGAAAGGAACCGTAAAACGTATTTCCCAATTCGTCTTGGCCTTTTGCAACGATGAATGTTATCTTTCCAATTTCACTGAACATATGAGATGGGAAGGCATACGGCTTGTATATTAGTCCATAAATGTCTATGGACATTCTCAGTCATCCAGATTTTGGTTGTCCCAAACTGGACTTTCTTGTTTTTCTTTGAAGATGTTTTGCTTCTCATCCAAGAGGCTTCTTCAGCTCTGACTGGATGGTGGGGGTCAACTGATCTTCCAAAGCACCAGAGGGCAACGGATGGAAACTAATCAAGGAGAGAAGTAACCTAGAATTAAGAAGAAACTTCCTAACAGTGAGGACAATTAACCAGTGGAAGTTGCCTTCAGAAGTTGTGGGTGCTTCATCACTGGAGGTTTTTAAGAAGAGACTGGACGACCACTTGTCTGAGATGGTATAGGGTCTCCTGCTTGAGCAGGGGATTGGACTAGAAGACCTCCCAGGTCCCTTCCAGCTCTATTCTGATTTAAATAGTTGTTGCTGGTGGTCATGGTTACCTAACTGAACAGAATTCGACAGGAGATATCATTGTGGAACTTCAGTAAGTCAAGAGTTGAGGGATTGACCTAATTTCTGGATCAGAGTCATAAAGTGGCAAGACAGGAAGTTTCAACTCTTTGTGCAGCAAATTGCGTATCTACTTATACATCAGATGACCAAGGTGTGCCCTCCAAGAAGCCGAATCTTGCAATTTTATACCATTACTCGTTGTTGGCCCTGGGTTTAGGTCTTTTATCCAAAATGGAGGGCACATGATGTCACAGGTATGATGATACCATGGTACATAAGACATTAATCATGGAGATCATGGATGTCAAACTGCTGGCCTGTGGGCTGGTTGCATCATGCGGAGGCCGCACTAATCCCAGCTCCAGCAATGCAAAAAAAAGTTGTGATACATCACGTGACGTGGCGAGTTTCACACCCGTGATGTAGATTATATAATTCATGTCAATTGTACCACGATGCAGAAAACATCATGTGGGCTTTTGGCGTCTGAATTTAGGGTCTGCACTGAATTGTCCAGCCTCTTTGACACGAACTGTGTCTTGTAGCTGATTGTAGTCAACATTTCACAAATACTGTACAAAGAACTTTTTTTTTAAAGGTCTCTGTAATTTGAGGAAATAAGTGATCTTCTGATGTGTCTAGCTTTTATGTTGTCTCTGTGGACTTCCTTAAGTTAGAGATTCATTTTCCAAGATCGTCTTAAATGATTACCGGAGCCACAGCTTATTTTTTCTGCACCATAAATGACCAACAAATGGATAATTTACGCATTTCTTCTTTCTCCCAGTTCACTGCTGAGATGGTTATTGCATTATTTTCATCACATCATTTACTCTTAATATTTTAATAAACTGCTTTAAAGATGAAATGGAGTTGTTACAGATATCATGTGCAGGACTGACAATTATTAATCTCCAGAACGAGCGGACTCCTCTCCTTGAATTGTAAATACGTTCAGTAATCAAAATGTCACTGGCACTATCCACCTGAGAAAGGGCATTTCATAGCTTTATTGAGTAAAAAGCAGATAATTAATCAGATTATACAAGTATTGGATGAAAAATTATGTGCGTATCAGCAAAGCCTAGATATGAATCTCGTTTTTGAGATACTGCACGATCAACCTAATTTACAAAGGAATAACCAAAACTAAAATGAAAAGGAACATCTTTTGAACTGTGGAATCCTGTGCTCTCTAGGATTGGTGGTTTTCTTTCAGACATTTCATTACCCAACTAGGTAACATCATCAGCACTAGTGGTGATGTTACCTAGTTTGGTGATGGAACATCTGCAAGAAAACCACCAAGCTCAGAGAGCACTAAGGACTCCACAAAGGTTTTTTCCATCATGATTAAGTGGTTAGTATGGAGACACTGAACATCTCTACCACCTCAACTGGAGCCCTTAAAGAGCCATGTCCCACCTCTTCCATCTTAGGGATAATATTCTGAAATCTCAAATTCTGGAAGAAGACCTAACTAACTTTTTTTTTTTTGCAAATATAAAATCAAAAACCATTTGGATAGGTTGGGTGAGTGGAGCCGAGTATCTGTAGATAATCTAATTAGAATGGAAATATAGAATGGTTAAAAATAGTTATTCCCCCCCCTTCCTGGCTACCTCTTCAAAGACAAAAACAAGCAGCCAAACGAGAATTTATATTTTCTCTCTCTCCTACTTCGTTAGTTCCTGGGTATTTTTTATTTCCATTTTTATAGTCATTTTTGCATAATGGTGTAACCTGCTGTCCAAAACTCTTTGGAAAAAAGCACAGAGCATGTGGGCCCATCTGAACCCTCTCTGTAACTCATTTACATTGAGGCAAAGTGCCTGGAAGGAGGAAAAAATGGAAGACTTGCTCTCAAGGATAATTACTTGTTCCAACAGCTTGAATAATTATCCAGGCTGTAGAAGATTAAAGCAGAAATGTTCAGTAAATTGCCACATTATAGTTAGGTTGACAAATGACAAACAATCTCCAGGCAATATCCTTCACCAACGTGTGGTCTTCTTCTCTGGTTCAGATTCTAATAGCTTTCCATTGAGTCCAAGCCACACAATGAAAGACAAATTGTGACTTGCAAGAAGACCCTCCAAGAAAACGCCACAATTTGTCTTTGTCTACCTTGCTATAACACATCTTTGTTCCAATGGAAGCCACATGCAGTTCAGTTAAGACTTTCTCCTAAGCAACTTGATGCTCCTGATTTATTTAGAAATAAATCTTACTGAAATTTGTAGACAATGGGGTTAAGGATTGGATGGCAGAGTTTTTCTCCTGTGTGCAATTTTTTGGGGGTGAGCCTAACTGAAAGAGGATTTAATAGGAGAAATTACAAAGACAGTCCTGGTGCTGATGACATTCCCTAGTTGGATAATGAAAGGTCTGCAAGAAAACTACTAAGCTCAAAGAGCACCTAGGACTCCACAGTTGTCCTCCTCCTCCTCCTCCTCCTCCTCCTCCTCCTCCTCCCCCCACAAACTCCCATCTAGCACTGAAGGAAAATCTAAATTCAAGAACACGACACCTTAAAAATAAATATCGCAATATAAGAGGAGCAAATGTTAGGCTGAAGCTGCTGCCTCAACAGACAGCAAATCCATGGCCTAAATTCTTTGCAAACATTTGGTCAACTTTCTTAAAAAAATCGATCTTGCCTTCTCTAACGAGGCTGCGATGGTTGCATTGGCAGCCCTTGAATGGCAAACTTCCGCCGGTTAATTTGTTTACAACATTTTTTTTATTATTTATTGACAATGACCTCCATCCCACGTTCCAGTATATTCATTGTGTCTTATTAATTTGTTGGTCCGGTGATTTTTATAAGCTCTAATTCAGCACAGGGCTCCCTCCAGCCCTGTATTTTACACTGATACGCGAAATGGAATGGAAGGGTGATACAATTATGGTTTTGTGATATGCAAAGAAGAATGGCAAAGGCATGAAACGGCACAGCCCAACAATTCCAGTGCGTCAAGCAGTGTGAAAATGTGGGGGGAAAAAAAAGATAAAGAATCTCTAACGACAACAAAGATTAGCCATTTGCTCTCTAACCTTATTTACAGAAGCAATCAGAGGTATTCAGGTTGAGTTAATGGCCCTATCTCCAATTAATTCAATTGTCTACACACAACATTGATGCGGTAGCTATATCAGAGACAACGGCAGAGGGAACACAGAAGACTCCATTAAAAGTGACAGTAATATTGCATTTATTACCAGGCACACCTTCCTCCCCAATATCATAAATTTGGGGTCTTCAATTACAGCCCGTGCTTTAACAGAAATTCAATTAGTGAAGTAAAGGCATTGAAGCCCTGACTGGGGAGAAGTTGGGGTGGGAGGGAGAGGGAACTGGCCCTGCTCAAAATCTTCCTATTTAAAATGTGGTTGCTCCGATCTCAGCAGTTGGCTCCTGGTGCAACGTCTTGCTTTTTGGCTCCAGGCCAAACCGGCCCCTCCTTGCCTTCCTCCTTTGATGCCCGATTTTCTAAACAAAATCCGAAGCTCTGGAATCCTTGGGACTGCAGCGGAATTGCACGAAGCCGGTGGAAAAATCTTTTTCCTCTCTGGCTCCCTTTTTTTGCATCCTCTTTATCCTTCCTCCAATGTTCTGCCAACGTGTTCAGATCGGAGTAGTTAATTGAGGTAAGCACAGGTGTTGTTCATTACCAGCCATTGTGTGCCATCTGAAGTCTGGGAGTGCCAGAATTCAGATGGTTTCAAGCTCCTGATGAATAACAAGCGTGATTTGGAGATTGTTTGCACAAGCCTGGACGGACGTATCTCATCTGGTGCTCTAAAACACCTGCTTACCCCTGTGGAAGCAAAACACATTTGCTGATCTTGTGACTGACTATCCCTGCTCTCCCCTCTCTCCCCTTCACAATTTTGCAAGATGCTACAGATGATGGAACCACTCACCAAAAAGAGAAGCATGGGACACCCCAATTATTCCATGGAATACATGGATAAAAAGCATGAAAGCTTTTATTACGGTTTGTCAGCCAGTCAGCCAGGATTTGGCTTTTTAGTCCACCTATCAAGTCCTTCCCAAGACCTGGGAGAGGCAGATGTCCCATGTTTGATGGTCTTGAAAGTATTGTCACAGGATGTAAGCTGTTCCGAGCAAGGCTGCCTTTTGCAATTGACCAAAGGTGACGTTGTCAATGCCGATGGTCTTCAAGTGGCCCTCCAGTTGTTTGGGGATTGCACCTAAGGTCAGATGGAACATTATGCATCCAAACTCACAGGAATGTCATCTTCAGAGACCCCAGAGTTAGCTCTTTTCTGTTGTTGTATCTCTTGGGCTCGAGACAACATTCTCCATGACACTGGAGTCAGAGGTGTAAAGACGTTTTACTAATTCTGGACCGAAAACCCTCCTCTGTCCGTATCTTAACCGGAACACTACCCACTTGGAAATATACACTCATAATAAGGAGTCCCCACCCTTTAACATACCAATAACGATATTATCTATAATAACATTACCCTGGTAATGTCTCCTCTCCTGTACTATACCAAATTGTATTGATCCGATTGTAAAAAAGCTAGATGCTCAGAGCCAGCGGCGATTGCAGTGGTGTATAAGGGGCATCTAAATGAACAACTTTAATTTAACTCTAGATTTTCCCCTTGGTTTCCATTCAGACACTTCTGGGAAGCCCAGAAATAGAAACAGAGAGTTGGTAAGGACTGTTGTGCTATCAAGTCCAATCTCCTGCTCAGCGCAAGGATCCAAATTAAAGCATCCTGACTGATGGCTGATAAACTCAAACTCACCTCCTCTTTAGAAAGGTTATTTTGAAAGAAGAAAGTAATCAGAATTTGCTTTCCAGTATCTCAGATCCACTGTTTGATAGTCTGCCAGACAGAACTGATCTTTTCTATGAGGCCCTTTTGACTATCTGAACAACACTTCAAGGTCTTCTTGCAGTCTTTCTCTTTTCTGAAAGTCACTTTCACCATGTTTGTGTAGGGCTGAACTTCTAATTCCCTGATCACCTTTTAAGTAAAGCGGAAGACGACATTGTGCCCTGTCTCCAATTGTGCACATTCCAGGTCATCCTGACTTTCAACCCAAAGAGACATAATTTAACGATTGTTCACTTGCTAGTAAAGAAGACATCCTTCCTCTCTGAACCAGTCCTCTTTTCATGCTGCTTTAGATTTATTTGCTCCGTGTGAAATAATGATGAATGGATCCAATAGAATAGAATAGAATAGAATAGAATAGAATAGAATAGAGCTGGAAGGGATCTTGGAGGTCTTCTAGTCCAGCCCCCTGCCCAAGCAGGAGAACCTATACCATTTCAGACAAATGGTTGTCCAGTGTCTTCTTAAAAACGTCCAGTGTTAGAGCATTCACAAATTCTGGAGGCAAGCTGTTCCACTGGTTAATTGTTCTCACTGTCAGTAAATTTCTCCTTAGTTTTAGGTTGCTTCTCTCCTTGATTAGTTTCCATTTGTTGTTTCCTGTTCTGCCTTCTGGTGCTTTGGAGAACAGGTTGACCCCCTCTTCTCTGTGGCAACTCCTGAGATATTGGAAGACTGATACCCAATTCCAGCAACCATTCTTTGTATGTTTATATTTGTGGCTCCGGGTTGAACTGTGATGTCCTTGGTGCTCTCTGAGCTTGGTGGTTCTCTTGCAGACATTTCATGACATAATTAGGCAACACAATCAGGGCTAGAAATGAGTGGGGTTTGTGGGGAGGAAGAGGAAGAGGAGGAGGAGGAGGAGGAGGAGAACTGTGAGGTCCTTGGTGCTCTCTGAACTTGGCAGTTTTTCTGTAGACCAGTGGTTCTCAACCTGTGGGTCGGGACCCCATTTGGGGTCGATCGACCATTTCACGGGGGTCGCCAAGCAAGGCTGTCCGCCATTTTTTTTGTCCGCCACTTTTTTGTCTGCCATTTTTCCCCCTTTTCTGGCAGGTGCCTTACCTTCCTTGAGCTGGGCCAGCTGGTGGTCGGCCTGCTCCGTCTCTGCCGCTTGCCAGCTACGCCTCGGCCGGTGCAGGGGGTGGAACCACGCATGCGCGGCGCTCCTGGGCAGGGAAAGTCCTCGACTTACGACCAGTTGGGTAGTCCTTGACTTACGACCGGTTTAGTCCTCAACTTACAACCGGTTTAGTCCTCGACTTATGACCGGTTTAGTCCTCGACTTACGACCGGTTGGGGTCGCGGCATTAAAAAGGTTGAGAACCACTGCTGTAGACCTTCCATTACCCAACAAGGTAACATCATCAGTGCTGGAAGTGAGTGGTCTTGTTCAGATGCCAACAGCTTGCCCTTTCAATGTTGGTGGGAGTGCTATTTTCTTCTTGATACTTCCTTGATTAGACTGTTGTCTACTGTTTCATTATTTGTCTGAGTTGGTAGTTCCTTGATTGGAGAAATGTTTGCTGCTTGATTGTTGGTTTGGTATTAATCCCGATGTTCATCTCTGCTTATCTGGGTCTTGGTTGTTGGTGAAGAGACCCATTAATGTTGGGCAGAGGCACACAAAGGAAGCATTCAGGAGTAAGCATCAATGAACTTTGTGCTAGCCCATTTCAGAGGCCTTGGAAGTCTAAACAGCTTTTCATGACTGTAGTTTCAGAGCCTCCTCATTTAAGTGGAAAGATCGTAATGGAGACATCTACTGAACAATAGAAGACTTAATTATTCACAGCATTTCCATGTCATGGAGAAGCTTCAAAGTTACCCGACATGACATCTACTAATACCAAGAGAAAGGGAATTGACCAGAGTTAAACTCCACTTTGCTATCTTCTAAATCAGAATAACATGGTTCGATGGGACTCGGAGGAAGAAATGATAGACTTTTCCTTCCCTCACATCGTTTTACAATCAGAGAAAGGTAAAACACCGCCAGAATATAAATAAATTGAAAAGATTCATAGACAATATTCTACTGTGGGCCTCATTTGCACTTTAAAACAGATGCCCCACAGACCTTATGTACTTTTAAGATGCCTCTGAAAGAGACATGAAAAAGTCTTCCAGTCAAAAATGTACATATTTAATGGAATTAGATCTCTAGGCTAGAAAAATGTCAGAAGAAAAGGAGAAATATTAAAGGCAAGGCAAGGCACACCTTTCTACTGCTTTCTTGCTTTGATAAATATCTTGTGGGATGTCACTTCTTAGAAAGTCATGATTTAATGAAGCAAAAAAAACCCCAACAACCTGAAAATAAAAAAAAAACCTACTACACATTTGGCAGTATGTAATGTGGCCAGAGAAACTCTGAAGTGAGCGGCTGATGTCATATTTGGCAATTCTCTATAAGAAGCGAAAGATTTATATGATCTGAAGAAAAAGTAGAGTATGCTAGTCTTCTTTGAGTGATAGTTTTTCCCCCCAAGAAGGATCAACCTCTTCAGAAATGGCATAGGGTCTCCTGCTTGAGCAGGGGGTTGGACTAGAAGACCTCCAAGATCCCTTCCAGCTCTATTTTGAATGGAGGAAACCCAATTCTCCAGACTGGGTTTGACATGATACCAATGTTCCAATATCTAAGGGACTGCCAAAAAGAAGAGGGGGGCCAATCTATTTTCCAAAGTACTAGAAAGCAATGGATGGGAACTAATCAAGGAGAGAAGCAACCTAGAACTAAGGAGAAATTTCCTGGCAGTTAGAACAATTAACCAGTAGAACAACCTGCCTCCAGGAACCTCCAACACTGGAGGTTTTAAGAAGGGATTGGACAACCTTTTGTCTGAAATGATATAGGGTTTCCTGCCTGAGCAGGGGGTTGGACTAGAAGACCCCCAAGGTCCCTTCCAATTCTGTTATTCTATTCTGTTCTGTTCAGATTTAAAATGAGAAATAATCCTTTCAAGATCTTCTGCACCGGTCAGATCCTACTCTGAGACTCACGTCCAGTTCCTGGCTCCAAAATGGTTCACACATCTTCAAATTGTCAAGGTTAAGGAACTAGTGCTCTACACACCGTAGCCTTGGGATGTTTCCTATGGGGTCACTTTCAAGGATTAACCAGGTCTCTTCCCTGTTAGATCTTTTGAGATCACCCAAGGTTAACAAAGGGTTTTCTCGTAGAGAAAAGAGCGGCACCTTTCTTGAGAGCTTTTGTGAAGAAATGGAGCATGAGTCTTCCTTCTTATAAACTGCTTGGTAAATAGTACTTAAATGGCTTTTTAATTACTGCTAACTAATTCTGCTTGCGCAACACCTATTGTGGTTTGGAAACCAATGACCTTCTGCTCTACTAATCGTGCGGGAGGGGGGTTTTTTTTGGTTTTTTTTTTATGGACTTCTAATAACCACGGTTTCTTCTGCTGCTGTGACAGGAGTTACCACTTGCTGGTTGAGGGATGTGAAATGGCCGAGGGGGCCGACCTTTAACAAGGTTTAAATCCCAGCAACAGCAACGACCAGAGCCACAGATTGGTGCGGTGCAATTCCTCCTCATGCTGTTTCGTAACAAATCCTCGATGGTTACACAGCGACCCCGTGCTTCAAGCAAACCACTTCTGACTTTTACGATCCTTTTGTGATCTAAATGGCAATTTCATCAGTTATTCTATTGGAATTTCTCCCCCAGCTGGTCCCCCAATTGCTCTTGCTGTGAAATAGAGTTCCCAAAGATTTCTGGAGCCGTTTCACACACTTATTGTATTGATTTGCTAATCCCGACAACAGTTTTTCACTTAATATAGAGCTAGCTGTTGGAATAGAGGCTGGATGTGGTCCTTCCTTCCTTCCTTCCTTCCTTCCTTCCTTCCTTCCTTCCTTCCTTCCTTCCTCCTTCCTTCCTTCCTTCCTCCTTCCTTCCTTTCCTTTCCTTTCCTTCCTTCCTCCTTCCTTCCTTCCTTCCTTCCTTCCTTCCTTCCTTCCTTCCTTCCTTCCTTCCTTCCTTCCTCCTTCCTTCCTTCCTTCCTTCCTTCCTCCTTCCTTCCTTTCCTTCCTTCCTTCCTTCCTTCCTTCCTTCTTTCCTTCCTTCCTTCCATCCATCCATCCATCCCTCCCTCTCCTTCCCCCCTCCCTCCCTCTCCTCCCTCCCTATGCTTTCTTCCCCCCTTCACCCATGTCTTTCAGATGCCAATCTGCTAACTTTACTTCATCTCCAGATGTTGCCATTGCAGCAACTCAAGAGTTTGAGGCTTCTGTTTGAAGGCCCTTTCTCTTCATCATAGAAGACTTTGGCCTGGGGGCTCCAACAGGCCAGGTCTTTGAAGAAAGCCTCTCTTAAACTGGAATATTTATGGATGAGGCTTGGTAGAGATCTTTTTCCTTGCAGAAAAACATAATCCAGCTCAGCTTCTAGCATCATGTCTCAGCCTTGAACTCTTGAATACTCAAAAGCATCCAAGCCTCCATTCACAGCAACGGTGAATTATCAATAGCTCAGCGAGCGTCTTGTTAACCTGTGCCACGTGTAGGCAACTATCTCTCAGGCTGTGTTTTCCCCGCCTCCATAACTATTTGCAAACATTAGTGTTTGCAAAATAAAATATACAAGGAGCTTGAGAGCGTAGCCATTTTCTGATGAGCCTATTCTATGATTGATAAGCAGATGGGACAATAAAACTCCACACATGTTTATTTTTACTTCTGTATTATCTCTCTGCTTATAGAAAGGATTTCCCACTAGGATAAACAGTTGGAAAAAATAGCTGCATGTCTACTTGTTTATATATCTGCACCATTTCTCCTGGAAAAAAAAGTCATCAGTAGATGGCAAACGATAAAACAAACCATGAAATAATTAAAAAAACCCCACAAAATGACAATAAACTGCTTTTAAAAGTATGAAAATTAGAACCAATGCTGGAATGTTTTTTCCCATGAGCCTAGGTCAGCAACCTCAATAATAATTTCCCCTTCTTTTGTAAAGATGTTTATGTTTAAAAGACATCTATTTTTTTTCCTGAAATGTGCATTTTATTTAATGCTCTGTTTTCACTGGTGTTTCTGTCTCTTCCTTCACTATTTGTTCCTCTCTTTGTTTCATTTTTCCCTTCTGGAATGTGATTACATTTCACTGGTTTTTAATTGATATGAGCTAACCAGAGTAATACATAAACGTAGGAAGGGAAGCATATGTATTTTGAGAATAAATAAATAAATGCACAAACCCCTAAGAATAATTTAGGAGGACAAGTTAGGTTCTCTGTATTGTCAAACCTTGTAGGCAGAAACTTATATATGTATTTATTTATATCCTGCCTTTATTGCTTTTTTTACAAGTAACTCAAAGAGGCAAAACATATACAATATCCTTTCTTCCTCCTATTTTTTACACAATAACCCTGTGAGGTGGGATGGACTGAGAGAAAGGCATTGGCCCAAAGTCACCCAGCCAGCTTTCTAGCCTAAGGCAGGACTAGAACTCATTGTCTCCTGGTGATTGACCCAAAGTCACCCAGTGGGTTTTCAAGCCTTAGGCGGGATTAGAACTCGGCATCTCCTGATGATTGGCCCAAAGTCAACCAGCTGGTTTTCAAGCCTAAGGAGGGACTAGAACTCACCATCTCCTGGTGATTGGTCTAAAGTCACCCAGCTGGCTTTTGTGCCTAAGGCAGGACTAGAACTCACAGTTTCCTGGTTGCTATCCTGCTGCCTTAATCAGTGGACCAAACTGGCTCTTTATATTTATATCCACTTAACTGTAAAGAAAGGCAAATATAGTACCTTTCATATTTAGCCTCTTGATGATGCCTGCATTTTTGACCCTGAGAACTTCTGATTTTTGCCCTTGAGAACTGCAGTTACAGTATATCTCATTGGCAACAAACTGAAGAAAGCTATAATCTGAAACCTATTTTTTCTCCCAAACGCTGCTCAGACTTAGCCCCCTCCATTTATATCTAAATGTATAAATATATTTCTAAATAAATATATCTAAATTTATAAACACATTGGATATTGATATCCAATATTTGAGGGGCTGCCACAAAGAATAGGGGGTCAACCTCTTCTCCAAAGCACCTGAAGGCAGGACAAGAAGCAACGGATGGAAACTAACCAAGGAGAGAAGCAACCTAGAACTGAGGAGAAATTTCCTGACAGTGAGAACAATTAATCAGTGGAACGACTTGCCTCCAGAAGTTGTGGGTGCTCCATCACTGGAGGCTTTTAAGAAGAGAATGGAACAACCATTTGTGTGAAATAGTATAAGGTTTTTTGCTGAAGGAGCAGGTTGGGC
Organism: Protobothrops mucrosquamatus; assembly: GCF_001527695.2. Lineage (NCBI taxonomy): Eukaryota > Metazoa > Chordata > Lepidosauria > Squamata > Viperidae > Protobothrops > Protobothrops mucrosquamatus. Next base: position 841,131 of record NW_015387376.1, on the reverse strand, counting down.
TAGAAGACCTCCAAGGTCCCTTCCAACTCAGTAACTGTTATTTTTGTTATTTCAAACTTTCTAGTTTACTTGCCTCATTCTTTCATGGCACATGCAGTTTAGAATACAGAACCCCGTATGTTTTTTCAGGATATTCTCTGCAAAAAATATAAATATTAAAGACAGTAATAAAAACCCTAATAAAGATATTTTTTTTTAAAAAAAATCTACTTGACCTAGATTAGTTGTCTAGGTTAACACAACCAATGTTTTCTTGTTCAAGAAAATTAATGCTTAATGCTTGGTTTAGATGAATGTAATATTTGGAAATAGGGCCACTCAAACCATATAAAACTTTGCTTTTCCGCCTGTGGCTATTCTGTTTAAACTTAAGACACACAATAAAGCCGCATTAAAAAAAAAATGGTATCGATATCAAAAGCCTGGAAAAATCTTTAGAAACTGTCAAGCCATCTGTGACTGTAATTCCCTGCCAAATCTGAAAACCACAGCTCGCTTGCTTCTAATTGCATATTTTACTCTCTCTCTCTTTTTTTTTTTGCAAGAGATTAATGGACATCCTCCTTCAGAATAAATAAATGCCTCTTTTCCTTCAGTTGGCATTTGTTAAGATTTCCACCTTACAAAGGAGGACATTAACTCTGGATGGACTGGATGTCTAATTTAATGAAAAGAAGGACTAGGGGTGACGTGATAGCACTGTTCCGATATCTAAGAGGTTGCCACAANCCTTCCTTCCTTCCTTCCTTCCTTCCTTCCCTTCCTTCCTTCCTTCCTTCCTTCCTTCCATCCATCCCTCCCTCCCTCCCTCCCTCCCTCTCCTTTCCCCTCCCTCCCTCTCCTCCCTCCCTATGCTTTCTTCCCCCCTTCACCCATGTCTTTCAGCTGCCGATCTGCTAACTTTACTTCATCTCCAGATGTTGCCATTGCAGCAACTCAAGAGTTTGAGGCTTCTGTTTGAAGGCCCTTTCTCTTCATCATAGAAGACTTTGGCCTGGGGGCTCCAACAGGCCAGGTCTTTGAAGAAAGCCTCTCTTAAGCTGGAATATTTATGGATGAGGCTTGGTAGAGATCTTTTTCCTTGCAGAAAAACATAATCCAGCTCAGCTTCTAGCATCATGTCTCAGCCTTGAACTCTTGAATACTCAAAAGCATCCAAGCCTCCATTCACAGCAATGGTGAATTATCAATAGCTCAGCGAGCGTCTTGTTAACCTGTGCCACGTGTAGGCAACTATCTCTCAGGCTGTGTTTTCCCCCCCTCCATAACTATTTGCAAACATTAGTGTTTGCAAAATAAAATACACAAGGAGCTTGAGAGCGTAGCCATTTTCTGATGAGCCTATTCTATGATTGATAAGCAGATGGGACAATAAAACTCCACACACATTTATTTTTACTTCTGTATTATCTCTCTGCTTATAGAAAGGATTTCCCACTAGGATAAACAGTTGGAAAAAATAGCTGCATGTCTACTTGTTTATATATCTGCACCATTTCTCCTGGAAAAAAAAGTCATCAGTAGATGGCAAACGATAAAACGAACCATGAAATAATTAAAAAAACCCACAAAATGACAATAAACTGCTTTTAAAAGTATGAAAATTAGAACCAATGCTGGAATGTTTTTTCCCATGAGCCTAGGTCAGCAACCTCAATAATAATTCCCCCTTCTTTTCTAAAGATGTTTATGTTTAAAAGACATCTATTTTTTTCCTGAAATGTGCATTTTATTTAATGCTCTGTTTTCACTGGTGTTTCTGTCTCTTCCTTCACTATTTGTTCCCCTCTTTGTTTCATTTTTCCCTTCTGGAATGTGATTACATTTCACTGGTTTTTAATTGATATGAGCTAACCAGAGTAATACATAAACGTAGGAAGGGAAGCATATGTATTTTGAGAATGAATAAATAAATGCACAAACCCCTAAGAATAATTTAGGAGGACAAATTAGGTTCTCTGTATTGTCAAACCTTGTAGGCAGAAACTTATATGTATTTATTTATATCCTGCCTTTATTGCTTTTTTTACAAGTAACTCAAAGAGGCAAAACGTATACAATATCCTTTCTTCCTCCTATTTTTTACACAATAACCCTGTGAGGTGGGATGGACTGAGAGAAAGGCGTTGGCCCAAAGTCACCCAGCCAGCTTTCTAGCCTAAGGCAGGACTAGAACTCATTGTCTCCTGGTGATTGACCCAAAGTCACCCAGTGGGTTTTCAAGCCTTAGGCGGGATTAGAACTCGGCATCTCCTGATGATTGGCCCAAAGTCAACCAGCTGGTTTTCAAGCCTGAGGAGGGACTAGAACTCACCATCTCCTGGTGATTGGTCTAAAGTCACCCAGATGGCTTTTGTGCCTAAGGAAGAACTAGAACTCACAGTTTCCTGGTTGCTATCCTGCTGCCTTAATCAGTGGACCAAACTGGCTCTTTATATTTATATCCACTTAACTGTAAAGAAAGGCAAATATATTACCTTTCATATTTAGTCTCTTGATGATGCCTGCATTTTTGACCCTGAGAACTTCTGATTTTTGCCCTTGAGAACTGCAGTTACAGTATATCTCATTGGCAACAAACTGAAGAAAGCTATAATCTGAAACCTATTTTCTCTCCCAAACGCTGCTCAGACTTAGCCCCCTCCATTTATATCTAAATGTATAAATATATTTCTAAATAAATATATCTAAATTTATAAACACATTGGATATTGATATCCAATATTTGAGGGGCTGCCACAAAGAAGAGGGAGTCAAGCTCTTCTCCAAAGCACCTGAAGGCAGGACAGAAGCAACGGATGGAAACTAACCAGGGAGAGACGCAACCTGGAACTGAGGAGAAATTTCCTGACAGTGAGAACAATTAACCAGTGGAATGACTTGCCTTCAGAAGTTGTGGGTGCTCCATCACTGGAGGCTTTTAAGAAGAGAATGGAACAACCATTTGTGTGAAATAGTATAAGGTTTTCTGCTGAAGGAGCAGGTTGGGCTAGAAGACCTCCAAGGTCCCTTCCAACTCAGTAACTGTTATTTTTGTTATTTCAAACTTTCTAGTTTACTTGCCTCATTCTTTCATGGCACATGCAGTTTAGAATACAGAACCCCGTATGTTTTTTCAGGATATTCTCTGCAAAAAATATAAATATTAAAGACAGTAATAAAGACCCTAATAAAGATATTTTTTTAAAAAAAAAATCTACTTGACCTAGATTAGTTGTCTAGGTTAACACAACCAATGTTTTCTTGTTCAAGAAAATGAATGCTTAATGCCTGGTTTAGATGAATGTAATATTTGGAAATAGGGCCACTTAAACCATATAAAACTTTGCTTCTCCGCCTGTGGCTATTCTGGTTAAACTTAAGACACACAATAAAGCCGCATTAAAAAAAAATGGTATCGATATCAAAAGCCTGGAAAAATCTTTAGAAACTGTCAAGCCATCTGTGACTGTAATTCCCTGCCAAATCTGAAAACCACAGCTCGCTTGCTTCTAATTGCATATTTTACTCTCTCTCTCTTTTTTTTTTTTTTTGCAAGAGATTAATGGACATCCTCCTTCAGAATAAATAAATGCCTCTTTTCCTTCAGTTGGCATTTGTTAAGATTTCCACCTTACAAAGGAGGACATTAACTCTGGATGGACTGGATGTCTAATTTAATGAAAAGAAGGACTAGGGGTGACGTGATAGCACTGTTCCGATATCTAAGAGGTTGCCACAA
>NW_015387376.1:822173-837345 GCF_001527695.2 Protobothrops mucrosquamatus | reverse complement strand
TTTTTTTTTTTGCAAGAGATTAATGGACATCCTCCTTCAGAATAAATAAATGCCTCTTTTCCTTCAGTTGGCATTTGTTAAGATTTCCACCTTACAAAGGAGGACATTAACTCTGGATGGACTGGATGTCTAATTTAATGAAAAGAAGGACTAGGGGTGACGTGATAGCACTGTTCCGATATCTAAGAGGTTGCCACAAAGAAGAGGAAGGGGACAATCTATTCTGCAAGGCCCCAGAAGGCAAAACAAGAAACAATGGATGGAAACTAACCACGGTGAGAAGCAACCTAGAACTAAGGAGGAACTTCCCGACAGGGAGAACAATTAACCAGTGGAATTTCTTGCCTCAAGAAATTGTAGGTGCTCCATCACTGGAGGTTTTCAAGAAGAGATTGGACAACCATTTACCTGAAATATAGAGTTATAGGGTTTCCTACTTGAGCAGGGGGTTGGACTAGAAGACCTCCAAGGTCCCTTCCAACTCTGTTATTCTGTTAGTCATAGATACGATTTCCAGAATTGGCCCAATGTCCCTGTTAGCTTTCGTTCTATTGTTTTATTTTGCTGGATATCTACCTCAGTTAATGTATCCAGAAGCAGGAAATCAAATGTGCCCAGTTTCTTACTTAGTTGTCAAACTCCTAGAGACCTAATTCCTTTTCATCCAGACTCTCTTTGCCACGGGAATTCCAACTCTGTTATTCCGTTATTCTGACTTGAGCAGCTCTCTCATTTGTTGGTGGAACTGTGCTTGGATATACCAATTTTCTCTGTCCAGGTAAACGCCTTCCAAATTATCCCCCCACCACCACCACCTCCCCAAATAACTGTCTTTTCTGAAGTGCAGCTTTACAGGGCATCTGTTGCCCCTTCCTTGCTCTATACATAACCGGTGTGGAGACACGCATGTTGATATTTTATCCATTCCGCTCATTTATCACAGCGTGTATTCATCTGCTTATTTTCCTTTGAGAGTCACTTTTAGGTGCATATTTAAATTTTTCATCTTGTTAATTTATGCCAGCTGATGTTTAAATTACAGGCTTGGAAGAGAGCTGAAGTAGCAAATGTTTACAAAAGTGCTCACAGCACAAATCTTGAACATAAGCAGTCAGATTTTGCTTCTTTCTCAGCCCTTCAGAATACCGTAGCTAAGATGCAATGGAAGATTTTTTTTTAAAAAAACAACAACCTTCACATTTAGGAAGAGAAAAACATACTGCCAATATTTACAGCTTTGAATAACTTATAAGATCGGCTTTCTTCTGTTTAGAAGATGGCCCATGATGGTATCCTGTTGGGACAATCTTTCTCAGCTACCCAATCATTTATGATTGGAATTGGTTGGTAAAATATCTAACTGGATGAGAGACAGAAAGAGACATGATCAGGTTGGGTTGACTTACAGCGAAAATGGGGAACGAACAGTCCTTAATAATCTATTGAATTACACATCTTGGGGTTTCTTATGATGGATGGTACTGATTCTCCTGGTCAATAAAATCCAGCAGCTCTTGATGAGTCCCAGTCCAATGATACTTACTGAGCACACATATAAAGGCAAGGGAGGGACCATTGGTCCCACAGAAGCTCTCCATTATCTAATTTCTTGCCCCATTTCTTCAACACAAGTCCCCAATAGCTCGCTATTTCCTTCTTAACAGAATAACACAGTTGGAAGGGACCTTGGAGGTCTTCTAGTCCAGTGGCCCCCAACCTTTGGGGCACCAGGGAACGGTTCCGTGGAGAGAGTATTTTTCCGTGGACCGGAGGGGGCCTGGCCTGGATCCCATGGATGGAGCTTCGCTCATTTGTGCGGACCAGTTTCTGGCAGGCTGTGTACTGGTGCCGGTCCACGGCCTGGGGGTTGGGGGCTTCTGTTCTAGTCCCACCTCTGTTCAAGCAGGAAATCCTATGCTATTTCTGAGATCTTTAGGTTGAAGGCCATATGACTCCTTCTCTTTATCTCCCACCCATCCTCAATGCTTGGAACGTTGGGTGGCACCTCAGCTCCTTATTACTGCCCCCCATCTGAGAAGCTGTTTGGGGGGCAAATCACTTTACTTACGTCCCTGGTTGAAAGAAAGTTCATGGGATTAAGATGAAGCCTTCTGCCCCTAGGTCAACAACTCACCCAAGTATTAAGGAAAATTTTAAAAAAAGCAAGCAAGCTCACTGGGATAGTTAAAAAAAAAAAAAGCAGTGGCAGAGAGCAAAGTGAAAACTTGCCAGTGACAGCTAATCCAAGATTTTTATTTTGAAAAAAGTATTTTGACTTCCTTCAGCCAACTTGTTTATAGTTCCTGCAATGAAATTTTAATTTTGTGCTCTAATGAACACAAATCGATCTGTGCTCTATGTTGGCAAAACTTATGATGGCTGTATAATTGAGAGAGCCGCATAAAAAAGAAAAAAAATCACAAAATTGTAGCCAAGTGCCAAGACATTAAATGTAAGAGGGGAGGCCAACAGGAAAACGGCACCACCTGCCACAGTTGCTAAAGAGCAGCATTTGGAAGCCCCTAAGAACAAGCTTGCTAACACTCTTTTCCGAGCTGGGGAGAATTACGTGGATTGCTACGACCTGAGAAGAACTTTATATTTTCCTTGTTAAAAAGAAACCGGAATATTATTGAAGCTGGTTCAGTCTGCCAAGGAAAAAAAAATATTCACCTCCTTATTCTTTCACTGGGAGATTAATCCAATTAGCAGAAGAATGGGTTCCTCTTGCAAAATTCAAAGGGAGAAAATGTCCTGTTCGTGAGGACGTGAGTGGGTCACCTGCAGGATCCCCCTGATCTTGGTTCTTAGCCAGGAACATGTCATGAAGTCACCCCTGCTTTTATTGCTGTTGTTTCAGATGGGTCTCATGCAACCCAGCCACTTATCGCCTGGCGAGATTTCCTCCAGGATAAAATTGGAGAATTTGTGTAGGATTTGTGGGAAGTTGCTGAGATGTCAGGCACAAGCGTCCAATAGCATTCATTGAGCTCAAAGCACAGAAGAGTTTATTTTTGTTACCTAGACACCAGAATCTAGTCTACTAAAAGTCCGTGCTAAATTAGAGCTGGAAAAGGCTCAACGGAATTCAAGGCAAGCTGGATTGGGTCTCTTGTGGCAACACAAGGATTCTAGACTGATGACACATTTAACCCTGCCTTCCAGCTCAGCTTGTTCTTCTCTCACACGAGATTCCAAGTTGCTAGAGATGTTTTCTTGGATTTTACTGCCACTACTTTGACAGGCCAATACTTTTATTAATGTAAGGTCCCTGAGTGCTCTTTCAATGCCATACCCAGCTGTTCTATGTGAATCAAACCCTGGTTCTCTTCCATTGTACTTGAAGAGAGATGGTTGCATAATTTACAGGAATGCTGTAATGGCTATCTCTCTGTTACCTGAAGCACCTGCCTCAACAGGAGAGTTAGACCTGCAACTGAGAATTTCCCTAGGAAGAAGAATTAGTGTTGCAAAGATCACTAGCTACCTCCTTCCCTTCCCTTCCCTTCCCTTCCCTTCCCTTCCCTTCCCTCTCTTCTCCTTACCTATCATATCCTCACTCACCAGACGGTGTACACACAGAGACGTGTACCTCTATTGTCAGGTTACTAAAGGCAATTGCACTTTTTAATTTTTTTTCCATCTGACAAATTGGGGGGAGGCTATAAAAACAATTTGAAAGCAAATATTCCAAATATGCTCTTCTACCCAGCCAGAATGGTAGCTAATGAATTTGTTGCATGAATGCACAGACAGATTGGGAACTGAAGCCGGGCTGGCCAGCCTAATGTGGCCCTGGCACCAATCAGCCTATCTGTACCCATACAGGGTTTCCTCCAGAGTATATTCGCATCCAGAGGTGATTTTCCAATAAAATCAGCCTCAATTATTGCTAGAATAGGAGCAATCCTGGCGGGAGGATAAGAGGCAATTCAGCCGCTGGAAATGCTGCATGAAGGAAAATTAACCTTGCAGTGCTATTATCTGCTGAAACATTTAGCGACTTCTTCTCTTTCTTTCACATTAATTGACCCCAGGAGTGGAAGGAAGCAACGAAGGAGGAGGCAAATGAGAGAACATCTACATAAATGCCATGTGCATGTATATGTATTACATCTCATCTCTNTTTCTATTCTATTCTATTCTATTCTATTCTATTCTATTCTATTCTATTCCATTCTATTCCTCTACTCTACATTCTATTCTATTCTATTCTATTCTATTCTATTCTATTCTATTCTATTCTATTCTATTCTATTCTATTCTATTCCTCTACTCTACATTCTATTCTATTCTATTCTATTCTATTCTATTCTATTCTATTCTATTCTATTCTATTCTATTCTATTCTATTCTATTCTATTCCTCTACTCTACATTCTATTCTATTCTATTCTATTCTATTCTATTCTATTCTATTCTATTCTATTCTATTCTATTCTATTCTATTCCTACTCTACTCTATACTGAAGGTAGGACAATCTCCATGGAAGTCTGGGCCTTACTTCCAAGAATATCATTTGAGACACAAATGACAAGGGTCAAATTGTCACACCAAACTCTCTGGAGATGTTTATAATGTTGGGAAAACAGAAGAGAAGAGGATGACCAACATCAAAATGGATTGACTCAATTACAGTAGCGATAGGAAGAACTCATTGGGGAAAAATTGTCCTGGAGAAAATCTACTTGTGCAATCACTAAGAGCCAACACCAATTTGATGGCACATAATCAATCAATCAATCAATCAATCAATCAATCACCGCTCCCAAATTTTAGAAATAGAGCACAGCAAGGAATGCTTTTAAACGTGTGCATAGCAGTTTCCTAGCTCTTCTTCTAGGACTCCCTACAACCTAATTGCACAATCAGTTCAGTTGCACAATCAACCAGATGTTTATACTGGATTTGGCACTTCTGTCTACTTATCGAGTCCTTTCCAAGGGCCTGGGATAGGCAGATGTGCATGTTTATTACTGTTATTCTGCAGCTAATCACAGGTATCCCATCTAATATCATTGATATCCGTGGGTGCCACATATTAATTTATGCAAACCAGGCAAGATTGGGGCATGCCATCCACGTGAGAGTCATAAACTAGGGTTATTCTTGTTGACAAGTGTTTTTACCAGCCATCGCCACTCTTTTTATTGCAACAACCACAGAATAGCCTAAGATGTCCATCAAGTCATCCGTGCCTGGCTGTGAGATTTTGATTGGCTCTCTTTGCCTGAAATTTGATAAACTTGATTTCCACCCTGCTTCTCCTTTGTCAATGAGTTTTAAAAAAATCACTTACTTTGCAGGAATGTTTCGAGGTTTTGTCTTCTCTGCGGTCTATGAATTAAAAAAAAAAGAAGAAGAAAAAAAAGAAAGAAGGAAAAGTGAGAGAACAGTTAGCAAACCTTAGCAAGAGTAACCTTTTGGAAAGTGGTAGGTGGTAAAAGAGACCATCTATTTCAGAGAACAGGAAATCATCCTAGTGATGGATCCAGCCATCAATTAAGCTGAATTCAAGGCTTAATAGAAGAAACAGTATCTATTTCATTAAGCTGTATCTATCTATCTGTCTGTCTGTCTGTCTGTCTGTCTGTCTGTCTGTCTGTCTGTCTGTCTGTCTGTCTAGTTAATCTTCCTTCCTTCCTTCTCTCTCTCTCATCTCTCTATTTATCCATACACACACACACATACAGATACATATACATGTATATACAGTTTGTATATATATATGCATATACGATATACGATATATGTGTATATAGTATATATATGCATGTATGTAGATAGGTAGGTACGTAGGAAGAAAGGAAGAAATGTGTATATATATATGTATATGTATGGATGGACCGATGACGAGGTCCAGGAGTCGTGCGCAAAAACTGGCCAGTGCTATAAAAAAGAGACTCCCATCGACCTGTTTTAAGCCCTGATGATGTCGGTAGTGCTGACCGACAAAAGCTTGGCATTGGATTAAACGTTTTTAGTTTAAATTTTATCCTGGTGTTCGTTTTTATTTGTTTTTGTAGTATGTATGTATATATATGTGTGTGTGTGTGTATGTGTGTGTGTGTATATAGAGATATGATTGTGTGTGTATATATGTATATATATAAATGATTTATATGAATAAGTCTGAATCCAAGGAGAATTGGATGCAAAAGGATTTTTTTGATTGTTCTGTTAGATCCGCAAAGGGCAACATGCTGATCCAAACCAATTCACTTGGTTTGCAANGGGGGGGGGGGGGGAAACCAGGAAGTCAAGATTTCAGACGGAGCTTTTCCAACTTAAATTACTATTATCCTTGTCATCTTTTCTACTACCTTCTCTTATTGGTATGATTATATGTACACTGAGAGCTTATGTAGTAGAGACAAATTCCTTGTATGTCCAAACACAGTTGGCCAATAAAGTATTCTATTCTATTCTATTCTATTCTATTCTATTCTATTCTATTCTATTCTATTCTATTCTATTCTATTCTATTCTATTCCTCTACTCTACATTCTATTCTATTCTATTCTATTCTATTCTATTCTATTCTATTCTATTCTATTCTATTCTATTCCATTCCATTCCATTCCATTCCATTCCATTCCATTCCTCTACTCTACATTCTATTCTATTCTATTCTATTCTATTCTATTCTATTCTATTCTATTCTATTCTATTCTATTCTATTCTATTCTATTCCATTCCATTCCATTCCATTCCATTCCATTCCATTCCATTCCTCTACTCTACTCTACATTCTATTCTATTCTATTCTATTCTATTCTATTCTATTCTATTCTATTCTATTCTATTCTATTCTATTCTATTCTATTCTATTCCTCTACTCTACATTCTATTATATTCCATTCTATTCCTCTACTCTACATTCTATTCTATTCTATTCTATTCTATTCTATTCTATTCTATTCTATTCTATTCTATTCTATTCTATTCTTTTCTATTCTATTCCATTCCATTCCATTCCATTCTATTCTATTCTGTTCCTACTCTATACTGAAGGTAGGACAATCTCCATGGAAGTCTGGGCCTTACTTCCAAGAATATCATTTGAGACACAAATGACAAGGGTCAAATTGTCACACCAAACTCTCTGGAGACGTTTATAATGTTGGGAAAACAGAAGAGAAGAGGATGACCAACATCAAAATGGATTGACTCAATTACAGTAGCGATAGGAAGAACTCATTGGGGACAAATTGTCCTGGAGAAAATCTACTTGTGCAATCACTAAGAGCCAACACCAATTTGATGGCACATAATCAATCAATCAATCAATCAATCAATCAATCAATCAATCAATCACCGCTCCCAAATTTTAGAAATAGAGCACAGCAAGGAATGCTTTTAAACGTGTGCATAGCAGTTTCCTAGCTCTTCTTCTAGGACTCCCTACAACCTAATTGCACAATCAGTTCAGTTGCACAATCAACCAGATGTTTATACTGGATTTGGCACCTCTGTCTACTTATCGAGTCCTTTCCAAGGGCCTGGGATAGGCAGATGTGCATGTTTATTACTGTTATTCAGCAGCTAATCACAGGTATCCCATCTAATATCATTGATATCCGTGGGTGCCACATATTAATTTATGCAAACCAGGCAAGATTGGGGCATGCCATCCACGTGAGAGTCATAAACTAGGGTTATTCTTGTTGACAAGTGTTTTTACCAGCCATCGCCACTCTTTTTATTGCAACAACCACAGAATAGCCTAAGATGCCCATCAAGTCATCCGTGCCTGGCTGTGGGATTTTGATTGGCTCTCTTTGCCTGAAATTTGATAAACTTGATTTCCACCCTGCTTCTCCTTTGTCAATGAGTTTTAAAAAAATCACTTACTTTGCAGGAATGTTTCGAGGTTTTGTCTTCTCTGCGGTCTATGAATTAAAAAAAAAAGAAGAAAAAAAAGAAAGAAGGAAAAGTGAGAGAACAGTTAGCAAACCTTAGCAAGAGTAACCTTTTGGAAAGTGGTAGGTGGTAAAAGGGACCATCTATTTCAGAGAACAGGAAATCATCCTAGTGATGGATCCAGCCATCAATTAAGCTGAATTCAAGGCTTAATAGAAGAAACAGTATCTATTTCATTAAGCTGTATCTATCTGTCTGTCTGTCTGTCTGTCTGTCTGTCTGTCTGTCTAGTTAATCTTCCTTCCTTCCTTCTCTCTCTCTCATCTCTCTATTTATCCATACACACACACACACACACATACAGATACATATACATGTATATACAGTTTGTATATATATATGCATATACGATATACGATATATGTGTATATAGTATATATATGCATGTATGTAGATAGGTAGGTAGGTACGTAGGAAGAAAGAAAGGAAGAAATATGTATATGGATGGATGGACCGATGACGAGGTCCAGGAGTCGTGCGCAAAAACTGGCCAGTGCTATAAAAAAGAGACTCCCATCGACCTGTTTTAAGCCCTGATGATGTCGGTAGTGCTGACCGACAAAAGCTTGGCATTGGATTAAACGTTTTTAGTTTAAATTTTATCCTGGTGTTCGTTTTTATTTGTTTTTGTAGTATGTATGTATATATATATGTGTGTGTGTGTGTATGTGTGTGTGTGTATATAGAGATATGATTGTGTGTGTATATATGTATATATATAAATGATTTATATGAATAAGTCTGAATCCAAGGAGAATTGGATGCAAAAGGATTTTTTTGATTGTTCTGTTAGATCCGCAAAGGGCAACATGCTGATCCAAACCAATTCACTTGGTTTGCAATTTCCACAGCAATGAAATTAATATTAACTTCACTCTTGTTGGCCTTAAACAAGATCAGGAAAACTATAAATATCAGGAGAGCAGGACAGCTTCCCCCCCACCCCACCCCCAGGCTGTTTTTATTAGCCGGCAGATTAAAAAAAGGGCACAGGATGGCCAAATATTCAGATCAGTTTCTTCCTGTTAAACCCTTCTAAGAAAACCACACTCCGAATTTTCTAAATGACGAACAATCCAGGGCTTTCCGCGCTGCTTTAGTTATCGAACCTGGTTTCAGCTTTGGTTTTTTTTTTTATTATTTAAAATAAAACATTATTATTATTATTGCTGGGATCCATTGATCTGTATACAGTCCATTTATCATTCATGAAAAGACCTGGTGATCTTCACAGTATATTAGAAGAAACAACTCGGATCATCTGTCAGCGGCCTTCTTATTTCTGTTTCTCTGTACAGGGATTTTCATCTCCTTCCATTCTTCTTGAATTAAAATGTTGCTAAGCAACACCGCTGGGGGCACGGATGGCGCAAAGGCGAGACTCTATCAAACTGTTTAAGCGGCTGGAGATTTCCATGTTGATGCCTTTCATGCATATATATACAGAGAGAGAGAGAGAGAGAGAGAGGAGAGGAGAGGAGAGGAGAGGAGAGACTCTCTTTAATGGCATCTTCTGCAAAACGTTCGGAATCCAAATTTTCCACCTGGGCGACGTGCTTCTCATCAGTGTTTCTGAGTGTTTCCTATTCGTCTCTGGCTTTGTTAACAGAGAGCACCCAGGCTGTCCACAAAGATTGCAGGAAGGGCTGAGAGGGAAACAAGAGTCTGCCTCTGCAGAAAACTGGGGGGGGGGGGGGGGGGGGGGGGGGGGAGTGAAAGGCAGACCTTCCTTAGCACTGCTAAGACTGTGCCACCAGATGGAGGCCCTTAGCCTTGCGTCCCCAAAGGATCTCATTTGAAGCCTCTTTCATAGAGATAAAGATAGAGATAAAGACAGCTAGATGATAGATATAGCTAGATGACTGATAGCTAGCTAGCTAGTTAGATAGCTAGACAGACAGACAGACAGACAGACAGACAGACAGACAGACAGACAGACAGACCTATCTATCTATCTATCTATCTATCTATCTATCTATCTATCTATCTATCTATCTATCTATCTATCTATCTATCTATCTATCTATCTATCTATCTATCTATCTATCTATCTATCTACACTGTAGATAGATAGAAAGATAGATAGATAGATAGCTAGATAGCTAGATAGCTAGACAGACGGACGGACAGACAGACAGATAGATATTGTAGCTAGTCATTGGAATGTAGGGATTGCCTTGGTGCCTCTATTTCAGCCTTCTTTTGGTTAATCTGGTTAATGTGTGTCCTTACTGGACTTGGCATCTTCCAAATATCCTAAACGGAAACCTTTATGTTCCGCCTGCTAAATAGGAACAAAGAATTCTATACGGGGATAATCTACTGGTTTTTACAATGTCTAATTTTAGCAAAGGATGAGCGTATTTACAGACTTTTCAAGTTGGAGATATTTAGGACCACTAGCCACTCTCCTTGTTCCAGAGTAACTAAAATCCCTGCTTACGGTCACCCATAACCCCCAAATCATACATCTTTGAGAAGTCATTGTCACTAATGTTCAGATAGAGGGGCAATATTGCTTCGATGAATGAGTTCTTGGTTCCAATCCTGGTTGACCCCTTTCCCATCAAAGCTCCTGAAGCCTGGATGATGATTAACTGCTTCACCCATCCCAAGTCTTCTTCTGGCCCTCCACTCTCAGCTTCCAAGCCTGACCTCTGCGGATTCTTTCTTTGGCTGATATTTTGTGCCATTTCTGTCGGCTTCTCAAGATGAAGCATAGCTTATCCCGACTCCTGGTTCTAATGTGAAACCTTTTCAAAGAAGGAGTAGATAAGCTCATCTGAAGATTATAAGGGAACAACCCTAGTGGGAACATATTTCTGAAGACCCTGGCGTTTGGCAGCTGTGTTTGTGCGTCTGTTATACTGCTGGCCAGAAAAAAGAGCCACGAGTTAAAATCATCTTCTGTTATCAGCAAACTCTGGCGCTCTAGAGTTGACTCTCACTAGTTGCCCTTAGATTCTCCTTTATGATCAAGGTCTACTTTATTGAACTTCTCTGGGGAATTCAGAGCAGTCCTGCCTCTCTTTCTTTCTCTCAATCAATGGAGAATTCTCCAGTGAATAAAGGGGAGAAAAAGTGACATTGCTGAGTGAGAGATGAAGAGAGAGAGCTTTGCTGGCTGTTATCGACATAAAAAGCTTTGGTTATAACATTCATATGAAGGGATAGGGACTTTTTGTTTTGTTTCTGGTTTTATTTTTTATTTTTTATTTAAAGGCAATTGCATATTTATCTCAGGGGTTGCCACAAAGAAGAGGGAGTCAAGCTATTCTCCAAAGCACCTGAGGGCAGGACAAGAAGCAACGGATGGAAACTAATGAAGGAGAGACCTTGTGTTGGGTGTTCCAACACTGCAGGCTTTTAAGAAGAGATTGGACAACCATAGCTGTGGTCTACGTGGGGAATCTAAACCTCTGGGTCTTAAATTCAGCTAATTCTGGTTTTTAGGAAAACCACAAGGTTTGTAAACTTTTGCCTCCCCCCAAATTTCCAGGCTGAACTTTGCCATGCTCAGAAAGAATTTCTGGGAGCCAATCAACACATTTCTTCAGACAATTCAGTCCCTTGCTAGCAAAGCCTCATTTCGGAAGGGAAAAAAAGGTCCTTCCCTTTTAAAAAGAATTTATTCTATTTACAGCAACGACATCATTATCCTTAAGACTTCAATGAAGCTCAATTGCAAGTAAACAGCTCTGCATTCAAATCCTCTATCAAAGTTATTGATAGTTGGTTTCACCCTCATCCATCTGATTTGCCCGCTATTGCCTTAAGGAGCTGACCTTGTTCTCCTTGTGTGTTCACTATTGATGTCACAACTGAGAAATGGCTTCTTAGCGCTTCTACTGATAACACAATAAATGGGTCGTGTGTGTCTGTTGTCTGGAAGGTAAACAGCTTTTTTTTTTTTTGAGAGAGAGAGAGAGAGAGAGAGAGGAGCTAAATAGGAGTGAAGAGGTAGCTAAACAGGAAAGGATATGTTATTGAAAGGAGAAATTTAGACGGTTTTCTTTTTCAAAGAAGGATGGTCTTAATTGCCAAAGAGCTAACTTTTAAGCAGGATTAAACACACACACACATACACACACATACACACAATTGTTGGCTGCAGAGATTCCCTCCTCTAAGAATTTAAAGAGAAGCAGCACTTAACCTCCCATTTTCAAAGCCTCCCGGTGTTTAAATAATTCTTGTTTTGCTTGTTTGTTTGTTTGCAATTGTCCAACACAAACAGAGGAACGATAAATAACCACCCCAAGTAGATGGCTAATATGCAGGAGGTTTAATGTAATATGATCTGATAGCCACATGTGTAAAAGAGGATCATGTAATCAAAATGGAGGGAGAGAGAAGAGGAGCAGTGACTTTTTTTTTAAAAAAAAAAAAATTCACTCCCACCCTCCATTCTGCCAAATATGCAGAAAACAATGAAGTGAACCAAGTGAGGGGTATCGAAGTTTCTGTGGTCCAACAGACATCACCATCCAGCAATGTGCTTTAAATTAAGCACAGACATTTCAAAGGTTAAGAGGGCTGTTTCTTAAGCAGAAAGCAGAACAAAGAAGTGGGGAGAAGGAAGGAAAATATGGGAAGCCTTTATTGCTTAAAACACTGGATTTTGCTACACTTAACTGGGGGAAAAAACAACAACTTCTTAACCCAGCCAATAAAATGTGCAAGACACGGGTTGAGTTATTCCCGCAAAAGAATGTTGCAAGGCAGTGTTTTTGCCCCATGGGAGATGGACCTAAGAAAGGTACTGGCTGCGTTGATACAACATCAACGCAGCGTCCACCAGATGTGCTAAGGTCCCCAAGTTGAGTAGAAGGGACACATCGTGAACTTAACACACGTGAAAGTATCCATCCGATTGCTGCTGAAGTGTTGTTCACTTTCCAAGTATTTAATTTTTCATAAATCAGCTTTGCAAACTTATGGAGGGGGTGGCCGGAATGCAGAATGTACCCATGGAGGCGAGGTTGAAATTGGCGAAGGAGTGGAGATGCTCATGTTACAAGCTCCCTTGACCCTGCCATCTTGTCTGTTTTGACACCTCCCAAAGTGTAAAAAGTCTTTTCACGGGTTCGGGAGAACACATGCTGGAAATTTGAGAAGGTGAGTCAGGATGAAAAAGGGCAAACTGGTAATGCTAATGGGATTGTCTACCATTTTTCTGCCTTTTCCTGGATTTGCAGTGTATGTGTGTAGGACATTTCTGCTTATGCCCTCTATTTAGCATGATATTCTGGGTTTTCCTATGCAAAATGGAAGGGTGCCATTGGGTTTTGACAGTTATGTTGCAAGGAGCTCCTGAAGCCACACAAAAATAGTCTGGCTGGCTATCTCTGGCTCTGAGACCACATCTTGCACATAAGGGGCCATGCAAAATCCAGAACTGATTTCATAACAGCTCCCTTTGATGAGTTGTAAGAGGAACAGAGCATTAACCAGTGGGAGAAGTTTGTCACCTAGAAAGGCAAGGATAACCAAGGGACTCTTGGATAACGTAGAGTCCAGAAGACCTACCATGAAGGAAAATGCAAACTTAAGTGTATTTATTTTGGCAGAAATAACAATCTTAATATGGGATTATTGTAGTAGATGCTGATGTCAGGAAAGCTACATTTGGAGCACTGAAAAGCAAAGCTTGGAAGTCTGGGATTTCTTAAAAAGCTTACCTGTTCATTATCGTCTTCATCACTGCTAAGTTTCAGGTCATCTTCAAGCATTCTTTTCAGGGCAAAGAGAAATGCAAAGCAGGCATTAGAACAGAGACTATAGACTGGACTAGAATAATAACTTTATTGTCACTTTAAATGTACACTAATCGGCATACATTAAAATAAGATTTCATTGCATACAGTTCTCAAAGGATAACCACCTCCAATATACACTGCATAAACGTGACAAATAAATAAATACAATTATGCATATACCCACATGCACACACATATGTGGCCCAGAGAAACAACACAGTCTAGTTCGGATGTATATATATACATGGCGAGAAAAACGAATCTTGGGAGTTGACCAGACCGATCGCAAAGGAAAGGAACAAAACTGTTGCAGAATCTAGTAGTCCTGTTAGAAATACTTCTGAAACAGACTGTGAAGTGGGGATGTGGGGTCTCTAACATGCTACACCCCTCATTGATGTGGCAATATCACTAAGTCATAAATCATAAATCATTATGATTCATTATGAAGTATTGTATTTTATCGTTTATGATGAACGTACTTCTATATTGTTTATGATCATGATTTATCACTATTACTTGTATGTACACTGAGAGCTTATGCACCAAAGACAAATTCCTTGTGGGTCCAACCACACTTGGCCAATAAAGAATTCTAATTCTAATAAATAACTGGAGACATCAAACTGACCTCAACCAATGGAAGAAAATATTAAAATATCAAGAATTACAAATTAGGAAGACAATAATCCAACTGTAATGGGAGCTCTTGGTGTAAATATTCATCAAATATTTAGAAATTGTAAACTTACTAGACTGGACAGGACTAAATTGGCTAAAGACTGCCCTCTTTGTATCAGTATGTATTTTGTGGAGACGCTGCCGTGAAATAAGATCTTTGGCTACGTATTGAATCACTGACATCAACGTCCAATCAATTAGATGGTGGTATTCATTTGGGTCACAACAACAGCTCTCCAGTTCCTCAGTGTTAAACCTCTCTGTTGACTTGTGAAGTGTGCAAGGCAGAACGTTGTGAGGAGGCTCAGCTGCTACAGAACATCAAGACCTGAAACAGCTGAGCATTAACCTCCGAATCAACGGGATGCTTGTGTCAAGAATGAGCCTGTAAACAGGGGCTGAGATGGGAAATCCCTTTTTCCTCCTCTTATTAATTGTTCACCATTCTGGATGTCGGGCCTGGAAAAAAATCAGGTGCTCGAAACCTGTTTATTTAATTGCCATCTTTGTTGCTTCAGTGGGAGAGGTCGCCTGTGAAGTTCACAGAACCACGATTGACCCCTGATTGTTATCAGGTGGTAGATTACACTCTTCTCAAAGGCCAAGATGCCTTCAAGATTCGCTTACAAAAACAACATGTAATTTGCAGGCTACATGGAAATGAAAATAAACATTGCTGCCATTCAAAAACCTTCCTTCCTTCCTTCCTTCCTCCCTCCCTCCCTCCCTTCCTCTCTCCCTCCTTCCTTTCCTCCTCCCCTCCCCCCCTCCCTCCCTCCCTCCCTCCCTCCCTCCCTCCCTCCCTCCCT
>NW_015387376.1:791634-822073 GCF_001527695.2 Protobothrops mucrosquamatus | reverse complement strand
GAAAAGGAAACGATTAAAAAAAAAAGGCCTGAAGGGTTTTATTTCTTCATTCCATGCCCATTTTTATTTATTTAGCACACTAAACATCCTTTCCCGAGAAGGAAAACATGGAGGAAAGTGGAAAGAGCAGGAAAAAAGAATACGGGATGATTAATTAAGCACAGTCGGAAAAAGAGCTGGTGGAGAACTCTTCTGAAGTTGGCTAAAGGCTTGTCAAACAGAACTGGCCCAAGGAATTTTTCCAGGGCATTTACTATGCTGGGGGGTCGGTGGGAGAACGGGGTGGGCTGTCGAAATAATAAAATTAACTTGAGTTTTCCTTGCCTGTCCTTTTCGTCTTTCCTGAGCCAGCACTTCTTAATCAAGAATGCAGCTCCTTCTTCTCTCTCTCCTGGCTCATTAATTTAACTAATCCAGAACTCAGCCAGAAGGCGGTGGCAGAGTTTGGTAGCATTTGGAATAATTAAAAGGGAACTGAATAAGATATTGATGGGATCCGCTTTACTGTTGGACCCGCTTCTGTGCGGAGCTGGAGGAGTTGAGATGCTAAGCGGAATTAGTTTGACAGAGGGGAAATGGGTACTATTATGGGTATTATTAAGTGGGCGCCATTAAGAATAATAATATCACAAGATTTGGGGAAAGACCTTGAACTACAGAGGCTTGGCATCCAGATGAGACACTGAGTTGAGGGGTTGAGAAGAAGGGGACTCAACCTATTTTCCAAAGCACCCGAAAGCAGGGCAAGAAACAATGGATGGAAACTAATCAAGGAGAGATTCAGTCTAGAACTAAGGGGAAATATACTGAAAGTGAGAACAGTTAACCTGTGGTTCTCCATCACTGGAGGTTTTTAAGAAGAGATTGGAAAACCCTTTGTCTAGAATGGTATAGGGTCTCCTGCTTGAGCAGGGGGTTGGACTAGCAGATCTCCAAGGTCCCTACCAACTCTGTTATTCTGTTAAGATAGAAAGGATAAATAGAAACAAAGACTTTCAGAGGGTTTTTGAAATTTAGCTGCATGCTAGCACAACCGCCTACCAGATCCCACTGCCCAATTCAAATGAGGATACAATCCATGTGTTCACGATGGCATCATCCCAGAGTTTAAAGCATTTGCTAGGTACATTAAAGGGAAAGCGAAGGGAGACAGCAAGGCTAAACGAGAAACGAAAACAACCTGCTTCCCAAAGTGATCTCTGAGGATATTAAGAATTCACTTCATTTTCTATTCCTCTCTGACCCGGCCGACATAATTATAGAAAAATGCACGTAGTTGTTTGTCTTGTCATCCCTAACAAATGCATCAGATCCCTTGAAGGGGGTAACTCCCCTTCTCCAAAGTCTAGCTTAGGAAGGACATTTTGCTCTCATTATTAGGGCAATGCCATTTACCCCTGATTGTTTGCACATCCTCAATTTGCACCCTCCCATCTTTGGGTGCAAAGGCCGTTCATCAATCTAAAAAAGGATTTGCTAAAATTTGTTTTGTGACAGCCTTGTATTTGTACCCTCAGAGCACTCCGAAGGTACAGAAGGAGAGGTGCCCTCTTGGGAAGGGAGTGAATCCAGAGGCTTACAAAGTCAAGAATTGGGTCTAAAGGAAGAGATTTTAAGGTAGGAAGAGAAGAGAAGAGAAGAGAAGAGAAGAGGGGAGAGGAGGGGAAGAGACGAGACGAGAGGAGAGGAGAGGAGAGGAGAGAAAAAGAAGAGAGAAAGAAAAAGAGGAGAGGAGAGGGGAGAAGGGAAGGGAAAGGAAGAGGAGAGGAGAGAAAGAAAAAGAGGAGAGGAGAGGAGGGAATGGAAGAGAAGAGAAGAGAAGAGGATAGAGAAATGGATGGAAGGAAGAAAATTTTTCCTTTTAAAATATCACCCCAGCCTCTTAATTATATTCCACAGACCTCTAACTGGTGCCTAGAGTAGTGAACTTTAAGATTTGTAGATTTAAATTCCCAGAATTCCCCAGCCAATTGTCAGAACTTATAATCTCCACTGGCTGGAGAATTCCGGAAGTTAAAGTCTATACATCTTAAAGTTCCAGAAACTGAGAAACATTGGTCTACAGAGATGGGGTTGGACAGTGGTTAAGACACCAGGCTAGAAACCAGGAGGCTGTGAGTTCTAGTTGCACCTTGGGCATGAAGTCAGCTGGGTGACCTTGAACCAATCACTTTTTCTGAGCCCCAGGAAGGAGGGATGCAAACCACTGCCGAAAACCCTTGCCATGAAAATTTCAGGGACTTATCCATGCAATATCCAGAAGTCACACGACAATTAGGGACTAATTATGAGCAGGGTGCTACTTCTTCACTTTTGCAGAGCTACGAATTTAACAGTCTGTTGGGTCATTCTTAGCACAAGTGCATACCAACTGATATTTTGTGTGGAAAATTGACCCTTCAGCTTTCATTCCTTTCCAAAATTTCAAAACAAAACAAAACAAAAAGAATGGATTTTGCTCATTTGACGGAACTGACCCGCCCAAGTTGTTAAGAAAAAGCCTCTTCTCAAAGAAAAAATCCCTATAACTGTGCCTAATGTGTGGGAAAATATATTAAAATCAATCTAAAGGTTATTGCAAATGGTTGTGATGATGTAGGCGGCATCACAGAATGATAGAACTCAGCAGTTGAAAGCTACCACAAGGATCGTCTAGTCATTAATGACTGAACATGTGCAGAATTGATGTGAATTAATCATGCTAATCGATTGAAATGTAATTAGTTGAATGGTAAGACTGGATTTTGTATTACACAAAACAATCAACAGCAATTACAGTTATTGTGAAAATGGAAAATGTTTTTGATGAATATGGCTGCTATTAAAAATAATGATCAGATGCCGTATTTATATATGCTTAGTGTTTCCAACAACCATTTCCTTCAAGAATTACACAAAACTAGGGAAGGAGGGGAGATCATAGCCTTGGGGGGGTCTCAGAAGAAATGCAGAAGAATTCTGGGAAGAAAAAAGAAAGATACTGACATGTGAGAATATCAGCCTGAAAGTAAGAAAGAAAGAGAAAAAGAAAGAAGGAAAAAGAAAGAAAGAAAGAAAGAAAGAAAGAAAGAAAGAAAGAAAGAAAGAAACTCTTCTGAGGAAAATGAAAGTTAGAAGCATAAATTGATCGTCAGGATCATTGAGAGATTATATACTTATGTGTTTGATTAAACCTGTTTTAAAAGTCATTCTCTCTCTCCACCCTTCTGTTTTTATTATTATTCCTTCTCTTTTATATTAATTATCTTATTGTGGGAGAGACGAATTTGATATATAAGAGAAGAAAACCACAAATGATGTGTAGCCCTAGCTCTTTATGCATGGAAAAGCAACCTGCGCGTAAGATCCATCTCAGAAGATTTGATACGAAAGACTGCCAATGCAATTCCATTTACCTATTTATTTGTGAAGAATTCTATTTCTCAGTCTCTTTTTCAAGACAAGAGTCTCCTGAAGACCCTTTTCTATCTTTGGCATGGATACTTCTAGCAAAACGGTGTTTCTTTGATTCACATTTGAGTGGACCCATTTGAAAGACTGGGTCTAGCCATGCCAAGCCAATGAACTTTCAAGAGTAGCAAAGAACATTCTCTAATCCCACCCGGCTTCAGAAGACGATGCTTTCCTTAGCAAATTGATTGGTGGTAGATCTTATGTTGCTAAGAAACATTCCATTCTGTGTTGTCACACTCAATCTGCCTTAGCACCATATCAGTAATTAGTGTAATTACAGCGGGTGCAAGGAATGTAACCCCTGTGGTTATCTATTAGATACCTCACAATCAGAGTACACTTCATTGCTCATTTCTCCATATTATCCCCCAGTTCCAAAAGGATTAAGCAAAATGAATTCTCAAAAAAAAAATAAACAATCTTACTCTAGATGCCCAATAATTCCCAGCTTTTTAAAATAACAACTTGATCTTTAATCTCTCGCTCCAATCCCCAATGAATGCATACATACAGTTGAATACGGAAGACAATTGGTTCTTCTATCATAGACACAATTAAAAGTAGAGTTCAAAAGTATATGTTGGGGACATAAGTTGCAGAATGAATGAATGAAAATTAAATTAGGTACAGAAATGCTCGTGAATTTTCACACAGGCTTCTCAAGGCATTCAGAGATGCAGAAAAGAATGGACCGAGTATCCAATGTGTAGATTTGTTCAAACTCATTTCTGACGACTTCAGAATTACGTTGGGATGATTTAATTGATTTTGCACGATGTGAAGTTTAATGCCACACAAATGCGTCCATATGAAAGTGAGATTTTCCTTTCTCTCTCTGCTATTTTGCATTTCATGTATTTTTCTTCAACCCACCCACCCAAACAACTGAAACCTTGTTGAGTCAGAAGCAGTTCTTGAGTTAAGTCTGGCAGGACCTTGGATAGCTCCAAAGTTCTCAACTCATCCCAACATTCATGTTACTAATGACAGGGAGACTAATTTTGAGTGCTGCTGCCCAGTTATGGGCCTCAGAGGTAAGTCATAGTTTCACATTATTATACAGCTATCTTCACCTTTGGGTTCTGCCCTCCTATATTGCCAGCCAGTGGTCTTTCCAGCTGGCTAAAAGGGCATTTTAAAAAAAAATCAATTAGGAAACAGACCTCTTTCTTATCCACTTTCTTCCTCCTTATATTTTTTTTCTTACGTTTGTGAGTGTGTGTGTGTGTGAGAGAGAGAGAGACAAAGAGAGGGAGAGGAGAGAGAAAGACACACACAGAGAGAAGGTTCCTGTGCTAAAACACTGGCCAAATGAATCAGTGAAGAAAGGGGAATGGTGACAAAGCTTCATGATGTCTTGTCTGCAAAAGACGAAAAAAGTAATCCCAAAACTAGGAGAACCCTCCAGTGAGAAATTTCTTGTCTCAAAGCTCCTGTTGAAGAAATACAGGGTGAGGACAAGAGAGGAATCAGCCTAGAATCATTATGTTCCCATACGTAATCAAAGTCCAACCCCTCTTGAATTCCATTGATTCCTATCTAGAGCCAATTTAATGCTGTTAGTTGACTGGATCCTTGTTCTTGTGAAAGAGCAATAAATTAATGTAACTAATTAGTTACTTTAACTGGAGTTAACCTGTGGTCCTGATTCTTCACGCCTGACACTCCAAATAAACTGCTGTAAATTTGCATTTATTTTTTCTCCCCCCCCCCGAAACAAAGGCTGAGCTACTCGGCCAAGCTTCCCAACTTGCACACAAACCCACGGTTTCATGGTACACGATGGGCTGTTTCGGATCAACACAACTTCTATGCGTGGAAGCAGAACCAGAATGCCAACCTGGAAGTAATTTCATTTTCCTTTGGAGAAAACGCAATTTTATTTTCATGCACGGTAATTGCTTTACTAGACTAGTGAAACATAGCAACTCTTTCCAGGTAATGTCAAAAAAGTTGTTTGTTTGTTTTTAAAAAGGGAGCATTGTGAAGGGAAATGGCCATGTGAGATTAATGGCATTTTCTTAATTCTCGGCCTCACCTTAAGGCATTGGATTGATGCAAACGAGTGAATAAAATTGGAATACCAATACTTTTTATCCCAGGAAATGGAAGCTACATAAAATTGGGTTCATAATAAGTGAACGTGGACCCTGCATATTAAAATAGTGCCCGAAGGCCAGCTTTATTTCGCTTTTACTTCTAGTAGTTAACCTTGCTAAGCCTTGAGAAATTACAGTGCTGCAAGCAAGACCTATAGAATGGAGCTAGGGAGATATTGGACCGAGACACTGAATCTGCAGAAGTGCAGGCACCTCCAGCCCAAAAATGACCAATGTTATGCCCGTAAGGATTGTGGATTGTCTAGATTTTCTGATTCATAACTTCTTATCAACAGCCTTCATCCCCCCTTAGAGCAGAGGTCCTCAACCTTGGCAACTTTAAGACTTGTGGACTTCAACTCCCAGAATTCTAAATCCTAAATATCTGGTTTGTTTGTTTGTTTGTTTATTTATGGCCCAAGGCCAAACCATAACATTGAAATTCTGGGAGTTGAAGTCCACAAGTCTTAAAGATGCCAAGTTGCCTTAGAGCATGAGAAATGCCAAAGACCGCCAGCTTAAGGAGAAGTGACATCCACCCATCCCAGGTCCTTGGGAAGGGCTCGACAGGTGGATAAAAATGCCAAATCCAATCCCTCGGCTTACAATGATTCATTTATTGACCCTTCTAAGTTACAACTGAGAAAAGTGACTTATGAACGTTTTTCACACAGCATCCCCGTGGTCATAAGATTTACATTCAGATGCTTGACAACTGACTCACATTTATGACGGTTGCAGCATCCCGGGAGTCACGTGATCCCCTTTGGTGACCTTCTGACAAGCAAAGTCAACGGGGGAAGGCCGATTCACTTAAGAACCGTGTTATTAATTTAACAACTGCTGCAATTTACTTCACAACTGTGGTGAGAAAGAGCGTAAAGCGGGGCAAAGCTCACTTAGCAAATGTGGTTGTGAGTCCAGGACTACCGGTACAATCTAAATATCTGGTTTGTTTGTTTGTTTGTTTATGGCCCAAGACCAAAGCACAACATTGAAATTCAGCACACCGTTAATACTTTGCAGACTATAAAATAAATCTCCCTATAAAATTAGCAATTCATTGGAAGCACCAAATCATTTGCAGATCAATGACTTTTTTCACCGATTTTGTAAGCTCCTTCATGCATTATTTAGGAATGGCGTACGAATTCAGTTGAGCAGAAGCCCGAATTAAAAACAAAAAAACAAAAAACACGAGTATTGGGCTACTTTGAACAGGAGGCAAGTCTGGATCCATCCGTGGTAAACAATGCTCAACAAGAAGTGGTCAAACCACGATCCCAGTCACAAGGGCAATTTGATTCGATGTCCACTGTCTTTTCTATGATTCTAAGACATTAAACTACATGCTGCATGCTGCATTGGTTTAATTTTGGCTTGGCTAGATGACTGAAGTCAAACATTGTGGTTTAATCAACAAATATGGTTTAACCAACCCATAGCTTAGAGCAACGAATTGATTCTCTCCTGTCAATCTTTCTAAGATAAAGTTGACTTGGCGTTCATTGCAAGGTTTGCCAGAGAATAAGAACTAATTGCACAGGGAATACAATCCTATGTAATGTGAAAATAAAATAAACATGCAAAAAGATAAATGAAAACATATTTCTTCGGCTTTTTAGGACATGGTTTTTATTTGGAGACTTGCTTTCTTTGGCAGACTCCATCAATATAATACAGCCTGATAACCTGATTGAAAAATTAGATCCTATTGTTTTATAAGGAGTTCCAGGCTGTCTGAGTAAATTTTTATTCCTAAGAAGCCAAGGAAGGCTTGGATTTCCCTGGGCGATTCAATTTTTTTTTTTTTTAAGAAAATATACTTGGCTACAGCCTCAAGTTTGTTCTACTTGGAATCCAGAATTCTCTTCACTGTTTTGAATTATGGGTCTGAAGAAAAAAACAAAACAGCCCTCTTTTAAACATTTCTCAGGATGTATACAGTATTTAGCTCTTACGATATATTCTGCAAAATTAAGATTTTGAAAATCGACTTCCACCAACCCCATTTGGGCTGAGGTACAAAATGGCATGTCATTCCCTACATCTTCTCAAGAGCTGTTTCCACTGAATTCTGGGGTCCGTTTGGTTATCTAATGAAATATTTTGACACCTGGAGAATAGTAATGATGGGGACAAAATGATCCCCAATTAGAGCTCAAAATAGACGGGCGTCTAAATCAAAGATGAAGCTGTGTGATCCGCTTTGGCATTCTTTCCTAGCACTTACAAATAAAAACAATAAAACAAAATAAAATACAGTTTATGTGGCACTTTAAAGAACATGACATATAACATAGAAGAATAGAACTGGAAGGGACCTTGGAGGTCTTCTAGTCCAACCCCTTGCTCAGGCAGGAGATCTTATATCATTTCAGACAAAAGGTTGTCCAATCTCTTTTTAAAAATCTCCAGTGTTGGAGCACCCACAACTTCTGAAGGCAAGCTGTTCCACTGATTGATTGTTCTAATTGTCAGGAAATTTCTCCTTAATTCTAGGTTTTCTTCTCTCCTTGGTTACTTTCCATCCGTTGTTTCTCGTCTTTGCCTTTTGGTGCTTTGGAAAATCATTTGACACCCCCCCCTTCGTCTTTGTAGGAGCCCCTCAAATATTGGACCATTGCTATCATGTCTCTTTCTTTTTCACTAGACTAGACATACCCAATTCCTGCAATCATTCCTCTTGTGTTTTAGCCTCCAGCCCCCTAATCATTCCTGTTGCTCTTCTCTGCACTCTTTCCAGAGTCTCAACATCTTTTTTATATTGTGATGACCAGAACTGGAAGCAGTATTATTCCAAGTGGGGTCTTCCTAAGGCTTTGTAAATGGTACTAGAGTCATCGATTGGTGAACATATCAGCCTTTAGGAATGATTTTAGGAAGGCATACCTTATGGTGAGACGGGTGGCACAGAAATTTAATAAGCTGGTAAAAAATGCTGTCTTTTTTCTGAGGAACGCTGAGGAAGCCTCTCCTCCCCATCCCTGGAGGACAGCCAAAAGAGGTATTAGCAATGAAACGTAGGCGCTACAGACAATGATGATTGCTGAGAGACAATTGCCATTCAGAAAACAGATGTTCCATAGGATGCTTTCTTTCCTAGCCTATCATTCTTAATTGGGCCACTGAAGTGACTCAGGGAGGATAAAGCTACTGATGGCAATTAGTGACGATGGCTGTATATTGCCTTTAAAGCCGGGGGGGGGGGGGTTGTGACACACCTTGCAGTATTCTGGGAACCACAACAGGGGACAATACCGCACTCATCTCTGACGTGTGGATTTTCCACTGATTAATCTGCTTCACCTGCTCTGGGGAAAGAAGGCTAAATTCAGAAGGCCTCTTCTAAAGCTCTTCCCTTCCCTTTTTTTTATAGCTCAATTAAGCATTTGGAAGACATGTTCTGGAAATGCAAAATAAGTCATCCCTGGAACAGGTTGGGGATGAAGATCTTTCAAATAAAGGAAGGTGGCCAATACTGAGAACAGTATCTTCTCTAGAAGGACAGGTAAGCTGGTGGGTGGGTGCTTATTAGACAGCACCATAAGATTTGGTGAAGCATAGATAGGAAAGGCAAGTTGTTGCAAGTTGGAGGCAAGAGTTTTGGTTATTCTCTTTGAGGAACTCCTGGTCTTTCCACAGACTTGTAACGGATTTTCTAAAAAAGAAGATTCTCCTAACTAATCAGATGTGCAGATCCCACATCTGAACTCTTCCTTATCATTAAGCCAGGGAGATCATTTTGGGAATATTTTCAAATATTGCAGACACTTCAATCCATTCCGAGGCGGCGGGGGGGGGGGGACATAAACAAATGCAGCATCTTCCCAATCAAGTAAGTCATTCCCAGCTAGATTCATTGTTCTTCCTACAAGGATTTGGAACCGCCCTAGTTCCATAGAAAAAAATCGAGTCTCTTCTTCCTGCTCGTGGTTTTTTCAAACAAAATAAAAGATTGCCCTTCGCCCTCAGGAGATAATTTTCTTTTTTCTCTTTCTTTTTTAATCGATCCTCTATCAGGAATGGATTGCCTCGGATCTGTCACTTGAGCCAATCACTTGACAGAGATAGCTACTATTGAGACCACAAGTGTTCCTTTCAAGCTATTTAACTTGACAGCTCCACAATAGTCACTTTCAATCCATAGAAAAATGGTGATTTAGTAGCGATGGGAATGTAATAGAATCGCCTGACCTGTCACTCAGCTTCCCGTAAGTTCTCTCGGCAGGAGATTCCTCCACAAAGCGCCAAAGATGAAGTGAGAGATGAACGTAGAGAATCGGAGCATTAACAGATACCCCAGAAGTCAACCCAAACCTCCTTGATCCACCGGTCACGTGGCCTCCTACACTACAAGAAGTAGAGCCATTACTCAGAAGAAGAAAACAGAGCTCAAAGATGGGATGAAGAACAACCACATTTCCTCATGGGTAAATGTTGCCCGAGAAAGAAAGTACATTGATTGATTTAAAACAAAATTAAAAAAAATGGGAATACAACTAAGTATGACTATGGGGACGTTGGGATGGCCGTATGTGTAAGAACTGGTTGTAAGTCCCCCTTTTTTTTAGGGCTGTTGTAACTGCCAACTGAACAAATGGCTGTAGGTTGAGTAAGTTGAGTTGTAGAGTATTCCTAGACTTACAACAGATCATTTAATGACTGTTCAAAGTTACAACGGACCGTTTTTCACACAACTGTTGCAGCATTCTCCCCCCCCACCCCATGGCCACATGATCAAAATTCAGATGCTTGGCAACTGACTTGGATTTATGATGGTGGCAGGTGTCCCAGGGTCACGCGACTCCCTTTTGTGACCTTCTGACAAGCAAAGTCAAGCGGGAAGCCGGCTTCACTTAACATGTTGTTGCTCACTTAACAATTGCAGTGATCAACTCAGCAAGAAAGGTTGTAAAGTGGGGCCAAACCCGTTGAACAAATGTCTTGTTTAGCAACATACATTTGGGGCTCAGCTGTGAACGTACATTGAGGGGCCACCTGTGTCGACAATGATGGTTGGACCCCATAGATTTCTCCCTTCCTTGGACTTTCCCAAATGTCATCTTTTCCTTAGCCGTTTTTTGGGTTTTTTTTTATAGAAATTATGGTATTTCATGAAAAGCTTATGTATTGTTTGGGGAAAAGGAGGCAAGCGTCTAATCTCGCGGCAGCTAACACAAAGCTTTATTTGATTTATTCAGCAATCTTTCTAAATCTGCTTTTATGTTTTATTTGATTCCAGCCATTAGCCTTTGCGAGGAAGTAATGCTAAAATATACATCATATCAGCATACCACATTAATCTGCATAAATCAAACCTGCTTGGAGGCTGTTTTGGGTTAACGTTGCAGCCCAGAAAGAGAGAGATGGAGAGATTAGCGTAGTTCTGCTTATAAGGTTTCTAGGAAAGTCACTTTTCCCCTCCTGAGTCCCTGGCAGGCATACAAATGTTCTCAGCTTAAAAAAATGTTATGTTTAAATTAACTGCATCATCATTAACATGGTTTTATGTTTTCAATTTCAGGACGAGAAATTGCATCTTACGCCGAGTATTTCCTCCGTGTGATTGATTTCGAGTTGGAGAATTGGAAAGGGGAATTCATTTGGCACAGAGTGTACAGCTGAGGACCGGTTCCCTGGCAAATGTGGAAGTCCCTTGAAACAGCAACCCAACAACAGCAATATGGAAATTTAATTTCTCTTTAAGAAGCTGAAGGAGACTCGCTATCAATTCTGAAATACTCTTTTTAACATAAATTTCTTTCTTTCTTTTTCCTCCCAAGCTGTAAGGAAATTGGTGCCAGAAACTTCATTTGGAGTCTGTAACTGGACTGTAATGTTTCTAGAAGTGGGAGAAATGGTAAAATTCATTCCTTCCTTCCTTCCTTCCTTCCTTCCTTCCTTCCTTCCTTCCTTCCTTCCTTCCTCCCTCTCTCCCTCCTTTCCTTCCTTCCTCCCTACCCTCCCTTTCTTCATTCTCCTTCCCCTTTCTTTTCTTCTTTCCTTCTTTCCTTCCTTCCTTCTACCAGCCATAAAAAGTTAATTGATGGACTTCAGAGAAGACATCTAACCTTCAACCTATGGTCACACAGGTAGTCCTTGACTTATGACTGTAATGAATCTAAAATTATGGCCCTAAAGTCATTCTGGTTCTAAATTGAGGCACCCACGTGACCAGAAGTACATTTCCAGCCTTTTTGGTGATATCTGTTAAGGGAATGCCATGTTGGTTAAGCAAACAAGTTGGTTAAATGTAACACTCTGGTTGCTGGGTGAACCCATTCATTTGAACAGGGGTTGTTTTGCCTCAAGTGGGCAGAAAACCCATCAGAAATCATGGTCACGAATCATGAACAAGTCATGAACACCACAACAGGTCATAAAGCTGATCCACCTGACCTGCAGACAGAGGACCATGGGGTGGTGGTGGTGGTGGTGATGCAACTGTTTATGATGGCCAAGGATGCTTGATGGGCTGTAAAGAACCTGTTCTGTGGCCGTCATAACTTCAAATGGTTATAAAATGGCCTGCCATTAAGCGAGGACTACCTGGAGGCTGAAAAGCAACTCAATTTCAACAAAGCTATGCACTGAGTTTGCCACTTAGGCTGGAGAAGTTCATAATAAAATTCGGGATGTTTCTATACCCAGGTGTGTCTTCAATCTACTTCTGATCCAAAAAATTTGGGGAATTAGTTAGGACCATTAATTGCTGGGGGCGGTCCAGAAAGAGGGACAATGCCATTGCATAAGCAGGCTAAACAGTCAACTGCTCTTATTTGCACCTGGTAACTGTCTTTTTTTAAAAAATGGGTAATGTTTTTATTCTTTCATGGGGGGAAGAGAAAAAACCCACAAAACAAAGCAGAAAGTTTCAACCCCCGATCTCTCCTTTGCACGAATCCAGAGAGTGAGGGGAGAGAGGAGGGGGACAGAACTATTGATCCAGTAGATTCTAATAGCTCTTCAAGCTGTTCCCATCCATCATTTGAATGCATATTCAATGAGCTTTAATCGGCAAATTTGTCACATTTGGAAGCCATTATGCTTTAATGGATTTATTGTGTTTGTTTAGTGGTTTTTTAAATATGATGCATAGACTTTGCCTTGCTGGCTGCATATTCAGTCATTTGAATGGAGGCTCAAATTGGAGCATAAGGCAACATTACTGCTAGTATGTAAACAAGGTGGTCTCTGGTGGGGTCCCCATTGTTACTTTTCAAACAAGCATTCTAAAGAGAGGCAACTGCTATATAAATAATTGCAACATTTGGGCAGGGATTGGATCTAATGTATATGTACTGGCTTAAATGTAGACAGAACATATGTTCAGTCCTCGATTCAGACGCAAACAAAGCATTTATGATATTTCAAGAGTGCTAGGCTGACATGGAGATTATTGTGCATCTGAATTGGAGGGAGAGAGGGAGAGAAGGAGAGAGAAGAAGACATCAATTTCACCAGTTCAGATGTTTAGAAAATCTCTTGAAGTCATCACTTTGCTGACACTGGTCAGCCTCAAAGGATATTTCTAGTGCTGGACATCCAGTCAACCAATAAAGGTCCTAGGGAGGTTGAGCTGAGAAAACAGCTGGATTGGCAGACTGACAGACATAAGAGATCTAGTGTTGACTGTCATCTTGGCCATATTGGCTGGCAGTGTCCCTAGCATTTCAGATGAGGACCGCTCCCAATGTTTCTTGAAGATGGATCTTCTTAAGTTCTACAATGGTTTCCAACACTTCATGATCTGATGAACATCATTTGGCCTGCACTACTTCAGTAATGTCTAACTTTGGCAACATTAAGACTTGTGGACTTCAATTCCTAGAATTCCCCAGCCAGCATGGCTGGTTGAGGAATTCTGGGAGTTGGACATTCCTGGTCTAATTCCTTCTTTATGTACTTACTTAGAAACAATGGTTGGAAAGTGACCAAAGAGAGAAGCAACCTGGAATTAAGGAGAAACTCCCTAACAGTGAGGACAATTAACCAGTGGAACAGCTTGCCCTCTGAAATTGGGGGTGCCCCATCACTGGAGGTTTTTAAGAATAGGCTGGACAGACATTTGTCTGAGATGGTATAGGTTCTCCTGTTCGAGCAGGGGGCTGGACTAGAAGACCTCCAAGGTCCCTTCCAGATTCTATTCTATTCTATTCTATTCTATTCTATTCTATTCTATTCTATTCTAGTCTAGTCTAGTCTAGTCTAGTCTAAAGAGCTGTGATGGTGCAGTCGTCAGAATGCAGTATTGCAGGCTAACTTTGCTCATATCACCAGGAGTTCAATTCCTTAGATCTTGACCGGCTCAAGGTTGACTCAGCCTTCCGTCCTTCTGAGGTCGGTAAAATGAGGACCCAGATTATGGAGGGCAAATGGCTGATTCTGTAAACCGCTTAGCTAGGGCTGTAAAGCACTGTGAAGCGGTATATAAGTCTAAGTACTAAGTGCAATTAGCTCATATTGATCAATGAAAACATTTTTTCCATCTTCTTGCAGCCTCTTTTTCAGTTATCTTTATTTTTTTCCCAAGCATCAGAATCTTCTCACCCTTGCATTATGGATCCAAAATATTTAGCTTGAGCTTTATTATTATTATTATTATTATTATTATTATTATTATTATTATTATTATTATTATTATTATTATTATTATTATTATTATTATTATTATTATTATTATTATTATTATTATTATTATTATTATTATTATTATTATCACTGTCTGTCCGGTTTTATTTTCCTTAGTATGAATGCTTTCTCTTTTTTTCTCGGAGACCAAAATATTTACAAACGTTTTTTCAAGTACCACTGTTCAGAGGCATTGATTTTTCTTCAGGCTTTCTGATGGTTCAGCTTTCACAGTGAAAGTGAAGATGCTGTATTAGAGTTTCTCTCTGTTGGGCAAACAATTTGCCATCGAAAGAGATTGCTTAGTTCATAAAACACTTTAGGAATGGTTGTCAACCATGATCTTCAACAACTAGGTCGGTGAAATCATGTACTACAACTTAGCATTTCAGGCAAACAATTAGGAGTGCGATACCCAACAATCTCTGAACGTTTACTGTGTCTTTTCTGACCTTGCACTCTAATCAGAGCCAAGCGATACCGTTTCTATTTATCCACACAGCTCACAATGTAGACTACGACACTGCAGGAATTAAAACAGCAGCTGGATTCAGTTGCGCCAAAGATGCTTTTTTTTCACAAGGACTTTCACACTTTTTTCACAAGGACTTTTAACTGGACTTTCTGGTTTTTCTTTGAAGACGTTCTTCTTCAGCTTCCTGGATGATTCAGCTGCCCAACTGTTGCAACCATCGGGTAACATTAGCCGCCCTATGAATGTGACTTCCTTTATTAATTAGCTGAGACCCAGAACCAATCTTTATGCGTTGAGAACGCAGGTTTTCTAGAGAAGTTACAACCCAAAAAGCAGACATAACTCAGAATCTTTTATGGCCTGCTAGAATTAGCCAGAACTTGGGTGGTGAATTTCTTCATGACATGCCACCATAGATGAGCATTCTCACAAAAGCAAACAGATTTGACAACACAGATCTCCTTTATGAAGCTAGTCTGTTTTAACTCCAGCCCTTACAGGGTTTTAGGAATTGCACCTTAGTGGTTTCTCTTTCATATGTGCATTTCATGCGTGCTCTAGGATGTGTTTATAAAGTCATGGTCTATATAAGCTATGTGCTTATATAGACAGATGAACAGCGTATGTCAGAGGAGTGTGCCTTTGGGGACAATTTATTCCTTTTTATTTTTGTTTCTCTTAAAGACCAATTGAAGGATGATTTAGCTTAGTTGTTGGCCTAGAATCCTCTCATCTGCATTTGCTTTTCCTATCTGAAGGCCGCAATTATGAGATGAGAGGCTAGAAGGGTGACATTCAAAGTGTATTTCTGTTTCTTTCTAAAGCTTCAAATGCCTCATTTGATGCCTTGAACTGCCTAGATGGATGCTTATAAAGGGAATTGGCTGAGTCTATTACCTAGAAGGACTCTTTACACATCTAATAAAGATATCACCAACAGGTTGAACTCAACTCAACTCTGGATGATTTCATAGCTCCATCCACACAGTTTTACTGACAGTATGGAAGTAATTTATAATAATAATAATAATAATAATAATAATAATAATAATAATAATAATAATAATAATAATAATAGTAGTAGTAGTAGTAAAGGGACCTTGAAGGTCATCTAGTCCAACCCTTTACTTTGATCATTTACTTTGATCTTCTAGCCCTTCTTAATATCTGAGTCCAATAAAGATCAACCTATTGGGCTATCTGCAAAGACAACCTTAGCCGTCAACTTAAAATCTGCCCCCTTTGAGAATTACTTACTTTTAGGGTAGTATCATTCCTGGGCATCTTCCAGGTTCCCTCTGTCTCTTTAAATCACCCAGATAGCTTTTCCTCCAGCTGATGACATCATAATAATGTCAACAGGTGGCAGACTACAGAAAACTATCTCTTTCCAAGTAGTTATGGCCTGTCTTCCTGTAACATGGCCATTCCACTTCCCAAAACATGGGGATCAAACAGTAAGTATCACACTATCCAGATGAAGTCTATAGGGATGTTAATGATTGGCCATTATAAGTTGATTTTAAAAAATAATGCAAAAACATTTCCTTTTGAAGAGAGCTCAAGCAGTACCAAAACCTCCAAATTTCACTGAAATCTTCTATGTTGAAAGAAACATCTAAAGTAAATTTGTACCCAAATTTAACCAAATTTATACTGCCCTACACCCCAACAAGTGTTCTTTCACTCATCTGCCATGAGCCATTAACAACGTCTCTGTGGGCAGAGTCTCCGTTTCTCAGCTAGATCCCATGGTTGTGTCCTCCTAGTTGTGGTATCCTGGTTATTCAATAACCTACCTGTGGAAGCTCACTTGAGATCCCACTGAGACTGGGGTCTCTGCTAATGCAATTTCCTAGGATGGGACCCCATACCAAACCTTTCACTGATCTTGCAATTTAATATTGGATCATGAAACTTGCAAGGCAAATATATGTTATGGGACTTCCTTAATATATGTTTTGGTCTTCCTCTCTAATGGCCTCTATCCTGGTTTTCTCAAACTTTTGCACTACTGAAGAATGGTTTGATCATGAGAAGACGTGATTCAATCCAATTAGGTCCTAGTACGGAGATCTAATATCATACGTCAGAACTGAACAACTAAAGATCCATTAAATTACATTTGCTGCACATGAAATCCAATCACATTTAGGTCCTGCCTTCATCCTGTTTAGATTTGGAAGGCAACCCCCTGTACACACTTCAAAGACCAAGAATGGTCCTTCAAAGGTCCTCAACCTGAATGACGTAATGCCGCCCCACTTTCAATAAACGTTAACTCTCAATCCAGGTTTCGTGGTTAAGCTTTGTTGCTTTTACCTCACCGAGTCTTCTTTGAATCGCTTAAATTGGGCTGGGGCTGATTTGAATTTCATGCTACAGAACTCTTTCTGTTTTGAACCACAGCCGTTTTCACTTAAAAACTAACCTAACCAAGATATAATCTTCTTTTGTTCTTTCCTTTCTTCCTTTCTTCTTCATCTTCCTTTTCCTTTTCCCCTCTTTTTTTTAAGTAATGGAGGAAAGCAGATTATTTCAATTAAGAGTCTGCCTGTGACAATTGTAAGCAATGTTTCTTCAGAGTTTGGAGCTGTAATTGTAGTTTTACATTTCTTTTCGGCACGGTGTCAGAATTTAATTTTCAAGGCATTATTGCCGAGGTAGCTTTTTAGCATTTTCAGCTGGTATTAAAAACCAGGGCAATAAGTAGCATCCGTTCCTCTTTAATATTAGAACAAAGATCCCACTAGACACAATTAAGATATCCTGAACTAACAAATTATAGACTGCGCATGTGCGAGGATGGCGGACCTACTGTTTTCGGCTCCGTAGTCTCCGCGGGGTCCTCGGCGGAGATGGGGGAGCCTTGAAAGGTCCGGGGGGTGCTCGCCGGCTGGAGTTGGAAGGAGGAGAGGGTCGGCGAGCGAAAAGGACGAGTTGGACCACCCGGTCGAAGCTGTGAGCCGTGAGGGGAGAGCGGAGCANAGACGGGCGTCTAAATCAAAGATGAAGCTGTGTGATCCGCTTTGGCATTCTTTCCTAGCACTTACAAATAAAAACAATAAAACAAAATAAAATACAGTTTATGTGGCACTTTAAAGAACATGACATATAACATAGAAGAATAGAACTGGAAGGGACCTTGGAGGTCTTCTAGTCCAACCCCTTGCTCAGGCAGGAGATCCTATATCATTTCAGACAAAAGGTTGTCCAATCTCTTTTTAAAAACCTCCAGTGTTGGAGCACCCACAACTTCTGAAGGCAAGCTGTTCCACTGATTGATTGTTCTAATTGTCAGGAAATTTCTCCTTAATTCTAGGTTTCCTTCTCTCCTTGGTTAGTTTCCATCCGTTGTTTCTCGTCTTGCCTTTTGGTGCTTTGGAAAATCATTTGACACCCCCCCTCGTCTTTGTAGGAGCCCCTCAAATATTGGACCATTGCTATCATGTCTCCTTCTTTTTCACTAGACTAGACATACCCAATTCCTGCAATCATTCCTCTTGTGTTTTAGCCTCCAGCCCCCTAATCATTCCTGTTGCTCTTCTCTGCACTCTTTCCAGAGTCTCAACATCTTTTTTATATTGTGGTGACCAGAACTGGAAGCAGTATTATTCCAAGTGGGGTCTTCCTAAGGCTTTGTAAATGGTACTAGAGTCATCGATTGGTGAACATATCGGCCTTTAGGAATGATTTTAGGAAGGCATACCTTATGGTGAGACGGGTGGCACAGAAATTTAATAAGCCGGTAAAAAATGCTGTCTTTTTTTCTGAGGAACGCTGAGGAAGCCTCTCCTCCCCATCCCTGGAGGACAGCCAAAAGAGGTATTAGCAATGAAACGTAGGCGCTACAGACAATGATGATTGCTGAGAGACAATTGCCATTCAGAAAACAGATGTTCCATAGGATGCTTTCTTTCCTAGCCTATCATTCTTAATTGGGCCACTGAAGTGACTCAGGGAGGATAAAGCTACTGATGGCAATTAGTGACGATGGCTGTATATTGCCTTTAAAACCGGGGGGTTGTGACACACCTTGCAGTATTCTGGGAACCACAACAGGGGACAACACCGCACTCATCTCTGACGTGTGGATTTTCCACTGATTAATCTGCTTCACCTGCTCTGGGAAAAGAAGGCTAAACTCAGAAGGCCTCTTCTAAAGCTCTTCCCTTCCCTTTTTTTTATAGCTCAATTAAGCATTTGGAAGACATGTTCTGGAAATGCAAAACAAGTCATCCCTGGAACAGATTGGGGATGAAGATCTTTCAAATAAAGGAAGGTGGCCAATACTGAGAACAGTATCTTCTCTAGAAGGACAGGTAAGCTGGTGGGTGGGTGCTTATTAGACAGCACCATAAGATTTGGTGAAGCATAGATAGGAAAGGCAAGTTGTTGAAAGTTGGAGGCAAGAGTTTTGGTTATTCTCTTTGAGGAACTCCTGGTCTTTCCACAGACTTGTAGCGGACTTTCTAAAAAAGAAGATTCTCCTAACTAATCAGATCTGCAGATCCCACATCTGAACTCTTCCTTATCATTAAGCCAGGGAGATCATTTTGGGAATATTTTCAAATATTGCAGACACTTCAATCCATTCCGAGGCGGCGGGGGGGGCATAAACAAATGCAGCATCTTCCCAATCAAGTACGTCATTTCCAGCTAGATTCATTGTTCTTCCTACAAGGATTTGGAACCGCCCTAGTTCCACAGAAAAAAAATCGAGTCTCTTCTTCCTGCTCGTGGTTTTTTCAAACAAAATAAAAGATTGCCCTTCGCCCTCAGGAGATAATTTTCTTTTTTCTCTTTCTTTTTTAATCGATCCTCTATCAGGAATGGATTGCCTCGGATCTGTCACTTGAGCCAATCACTTGACAGAGATAGCTACTATTGAGACCACAAGTGTTCCTTTCAAGCTATTTAACTTGACAGCTCCACAATAGTCACTTTCAATCCATAGAAAAATGGTGATTTAGTAGTGATGGGAACGTAATAGAATCGCCTGACCTGTCACTCAGCTTTCCGTATGTTCTCTCGGCAGGAGATTCCTCCACAAAGCGTCGAAGATGAAGTGAGAGATGAACGTAGAGAATCGGAGCATTAACAGATACCCCAGAAGTCAACCCAAAACTCCTTGATCCACCGGTCACGTGGCCTCCTACGCTACAAGAAGTAGAGCCATTACTCAGAAGAGGAAAACAGAGCTCAAAGATGGGATGAAGAACAACCACATTTCCTCGTGGGTAAATGTTGCCCCAGAAAGAAAGTACATTGATTGATTTAAAACAAAATTAAAAAAAAAATGGGAATACAACTAAGTATGACTATGGGGACGTTGGGATGGCCGTATGTGTAAGAACTGGTTGTAAGTCCCCCTTTTTTTTAGGGCTGTTGTAACTGCCAACTGAACAAATGGCTGTAGGTTGAGTAAGTTGAGTTGTAGAGTATTCCTAGACTTACAACAGATCATTTAATGACTGTTCAAAGTTACAACGGACCATTTTTCACACAACTGTTGCAGTATTCTCCCCCCCACCCCATGGTCACATGATCAAAATTCAGATGCTTGGCAACTGACTTGGATTTATGACGGTGGCAGGTGTCCCAGGGTCACGCGACTCCCTTTTGTGACCTTCTGACAAGCAAAGTCAAGCGGGAAGCCGGCTTCACTTAACGTGTTGTTGCTCACTTAACAACTGCAGTGATCGACTCAGCAAGAAAGGTTGTAAAGTGGGGCCAAACCCGTTGAACAAATGTCTTGTTTAGCAACATACATTTGGGGCTCAGCTGTGAACGTAAGTTGAGGGGCCACTGTGTCGACAATGATGGTTGGACCCCATAGATTTCTCCCTTCCTTGGACTTTCCCAAATGTCATCTTTTCGTTAGCCGTTTTTTGGTTTTTTTTATAGAAATTATGGTATTTCATGAAAAGCTTATGTATTGTTTGGGGAAAAGGAGGCGAGCGTCTAATCTCGCGGCAGCTAACACAAAGCTTTATTTGATTTATTCAGCAATCTTTCTAAATCTGCTTTTATGTTTTATTTGATTCTAGCCATTAGCCTTTGCGAGGAAGTAATGCTAAAATATACATCATATCAGCATACCACATTAATCTGCATAAATCAAACCTGCTTGGAGGCTGTTTTGGGTTAACGTTACAGCCCAGAAAGAGAGAGATGGAGAGATTAGCGTAGTTCTGCTTATAAGGTTTCTAGGAAAGTCACTTTTCCCCTCCTGAGTCCCTGGCAGGCATACAAATGTTCTCAGCTTAAAAAAATGTTATGTTTAAATTAACTGCATCATCATTAACATGGTTTTATGTTTTCAATTTCAGGACGAGAAATTGCATCTTACGCCGAGTATTTCCTCCGTATGATTGATTTCGAGTTGGAGAATTGGAAAGGGGAATTCATTTGGCGCAGAGTGTACAGCTGAGGACCGGTTCCCTGGCAAATGTGGAAGTCCCTTGAAACAGCAACCCAACAACAGCAATATGGAAATTTAATTTCTCTTTAAGAAGCTGAAGGAGACTCGCTATCAATTCTGAAATACTCTTTTTAACATAAATTTCTTTCTTTCTTTTTCCTCCCAAGCTGTAAGGAAATTGGTGCCAGAAACTTCATTTGGAGTCTGTAACTGGACTGTAATGTTTCTAGAAGTGGGAGAAATGGTAAAATTCCTTCCTTCCTTCCTTCCTTCCTTCCTTCCTTCCTCCCTACCCTCCCTTTCTTCATTCTCCTTCCCCTTTCTTTTCTTCTTTCCTTCTTTCCTTCCTTCCTTCTACCAGCCATAAAAAGTTAATTGATGGACTTCAGAGAAGACATCTAACCTTCAACCTATGGTCACACAGGTAGTCCTTGACTTATGACTGTAATGAATCTAAAATTATGGCCCTAAAGTCATTCTGGTTCTAAATTGAGGCACCCACGTGACCAGAAGTACATTTCCAGCCTTTTTGGTGATATCTGTTAAGGGAATGCCATGTTGGTTAAGCGAACAAGTTGGTTAAATGTAACACTCTGGTTGCTGGGTGAACCCATTCATTTGAACAGGGGTTGTTTTGCCTCAAGTGGGCAGAAAACCCATCAGAAATCATGGTCACGAATCATGAACAAGTCATGAACACCACAACAGGTCATAAAGCTGATCCATCTGACCTGCAGACAGAGGACCATGGGGTGGTGGTGGTGGTGGTGATGCAACTGTTTATGATGGCCAAGGATGCTTGATGGGCTGTAAAGAACCTGTTCTGTGGCCGTCATAACTTCAAATGGTTATAAAATGGCCTGCCATTAAGCGAGGACTACCTGGAGGCTGAAAAGCGTCTCCATTTCAACAAAGCTATGCACTGAGTTTGCCACTTAGGCTGGAGAAGTTCATAATAAAATCCGGGATGTTTCTATACCCAGGTGTGTCTTCAATCTACTTCTGATCCAAAGAATTTGGGGAATTAGTTAGGACCATTAATTGCTGGGGGTAGTCCAGAAAGAGGGACAATGCCATTGTATAAGCAGGCTAAGCAGTCAACTGCTCTTATTTGCACCTGGTAACTGTCTTTTTTTAAAAAATGGGTAATGTTTTTATTCTTTCATGGGGGGGGGGGGAGAGAAAAAACCCACAAAACAAAGCAGAAAGTTTCAACCCCCAATCTCTCCTTTGAAACGAATCCAGAGAGTGAGGGGAGAGAGGAGGGGGACAGAACTATTGATCCAGTAGATTCTAATAGCTCTTCAAGCTGTTCCCATCCATCATTTGAATGCATATTCAATGAGCTTTAATCGGCAAATTTGTCACATTTGGAAGCCATTATGTTTTAATGGATTTATTGTGTTTGTTTAGTGGTTTTTTAAATATGATGCATAGACTCTGCCTTGCTGGCTGCATATTCAGTCATTTGAATGGAGGCTCAAATTGGAGCATAAGGCAACATTACTGCTAGTATGTAAACAAGGTGGTCTCTGGTGGGGTCCCCATTGTTACTTTTCAAACAAGCATTCTAAAGAGAGGCGACGGCTATATAAATAATTGCAACATTTGGGCAGGGATTGGATCTAATGTATATGTACCGGCTTAAATGTAGACAGAACATATGTTCAGTCCTCGATTCAGACGCAAACAAAGCATTTATGATATTTCAAGAGTGCTAGGCTGACATGGAGATTATTGTGCATCTGAATTGGAGGGAGAGAGGGAGAGAAGGAGAGAGAAGAAGACATCAATTTCACCAGTTCAGATGTTTAGAAAATCTCTTGAAGTCATCACTTCGCTGACACTTGTCAGCCTCAAAGGATATTTCTAGTGCTGGACATCCAGTCAACCAATAAAGGTCCTAGGGAGGTTGAGCTGAGAAAACAGCTGGATTGACAGACTGACAGACATAAGAGATCTAGTGTTGACTGTCATCTTGGCCATATTGGCTGGCAGTGTCCCTAGCATTTCAGATGAGGACCGCTCCCAATGTTTCTTGAAGATGGATCTTCTTAAGTTCTACAATGGTTTCCAACACTTCATGATCTGATGAACATCATTTGGCCTGCACTACTTCAGTAGTGTCTAACTTTAGCAACTTTAAGACTTGTGGACTTCAATTCCTAGAATTCCCCAGCCAGCATGGCTGGTTGAGGAATTCTGGGAGTTGGACATTCCTGGTCTAATTCCTTCTTTATGTACTTACTTAGAAGTAAGTTGGAAACTGACCAAAGAGAGAAGCAACCTGGAATTAAGGAGAAACTCCCTAACAGTGAGGACAATTAAGCAGTGGAACAGCTTGCCCTCCGAAATTGGGGGTGCCCCATCACTGGAGGTTTTTAAGAATAGGCTGGACAGACATTTGTCTGAGATGGTATAGGTTCTCCTGTTCGAGCAGGGGGCT
This sequence comes from Protobothrops mucrosquamatus, assembly GCF_001527695.2. Taxonomy (NCBI): domain Eukaryota; kingdom Metazoa; phylum Chordata; class Lepidosauria; order Squamata; family Viperidae; genus Protobothrops; species Protobothrops mucrosquamatus. The sequence goes on along the minus strand of NW_015387376.1, from coordinate 798,542 downwards.
GGACGAGAAGACCTACAAAATCCCTTCCATATTCTATTCTATTCTATTCTATTCTATTCTATTCTATTCTATTCTATTCTATTCTATTCTATTCTATTCTATTCTATTCTAAAGAGCTGTGATGGTGCAGTGGTCAGAATGCAGTATTGAGGCTAACTTTGGTCATATCACCAGGAGTTCAATTCCTTCGATCCTGACCAGCTCAAGGTTGACTCAGCCTTCCATCCTTCTGAGGTCGGTAAAATGAGGACCCAGATTGTGGAGGGCAAAAGGCTGATTCTGTAAATCGCTTAGCTAGGGCTGTAAAGCACTGTGAAGCGGTATATAAGTCTAAGTACTAAGTGCAATTAGCTCATATTGATCAATGAAAACATTTTTTCCATCTTCTTGCAGCCTCTTTTTCAGTTATCTTTATTTTTTTTCCAAGCATCAGAATCTTCTCACCCTTGCATTATGGATCCAAAATATTTAGCTTGAGCTTTATTATTATTATTATTATCACTGTCTGTCCGGTTTTATTTTCCTTAGTATGAATGCTTTCTCTTTTTTTCTTGCAGACCAAAATATTTACAAACGTTTTTTTAAGTACCACTGTTCAGAGGCATTGATTTTTCTTCAGGCTTTCTGATGGTTCAGCTTTCACAGTGAAAGCGAAGATGCTGTATTAGAGTTTCTCTCTGTTGGGCAAACAATTTGCCATCGAAAGAGATTGCTTAGTTCATAAAACACTTTAGGAATGGTTGTCAACCATGATCTTCAACAACTAGGTCGGTGAAATCATGTACTACAACTTAGCATTTCAGGCAAACAATTAGGAGTGCGATACCCAACAATCTCTGAACGTTTACTGTGTCTTTTCTGACCTTGCACTCTAATCAGAGCCAAGCGATATCGTTTCTATTTATCCACACAGCTCACAATGTAGACTACGACACTGCAGGAATTAAAACAGCAGCTGGATTCAGTTGCGCCAAAGATGCTTTTTTTTCACAAGGACTTTCACACTTTTTTCACAAGGACTTTTAACTGGACTTTCTGGTTTTTCTTTGAAGACGTTCTTCTTCAGCTTCCTGGATGATTCAGCTGCCCAACTGTTGCAACCATCGGGTAACATTAGCCGCCCTATGAATGTGACTTCCTTTATTAATTAGTTGAGACCCAGAACCAATCTTTATGCGTTGAGAACGCAGGTTTTCTAGAGAAGTTACAACCCAAAAAGCAGACATAACTCAGAATCTTTTATGGCCTGCTAGAATTAGCCAGAACTTGGGTGGTGAATTTCTTCATGACATGCCACCATAGATGAGCATTCTCACAAAAGCAAACAGATTTGACAACACAGATCTCCTTTATGATGCTAGTCTGTTTTAACTCCAGCCCTTACAGGGTTTTAGGAATTGCACCTTAGTGGTTTCCCTTTCATATGTGCATTTCATGCGTGCTCCAGGATGTGTTTATAAAGTCATGGTCTATATAAGCTCTGTGCTTATATAGACAGATGAACAGCTTATGTCAGAGGAGTGTGCCTTTGGGGACAATTTATTCCTTTTTATTTTTGTTTCTCTTAAAAGACCAATTGAAGGATGATTTAGCTTAGTTCTTGGCCTAGAATCCTCTCATCTGCATTTGCTTTTCCTATCTGAAGGCCGCAATTATGAGATGAGAGGCTAGAAGGGTGACATTCAAAGTGTATTTCTGTTTCTTTCTAAAGCTTCAAATGCCTCATTTGATGCCTTGAACTGCCTAGATGGATGCTTATAAAGGGAATTGGCTGAGTCTATTATCTAGAAGGACTCTTTACACATCTAATAAAGACATCACCAACAGGTTGAACTCAACTCAACTCTGGATGATTTCATAGCTCCATCCACACAGTTTTACTGACAGTATGGAAGTAATTTATAATAATAATAATAATAATAATAATAATAATAATAATAATAATAATAATAATAATAATAATAATAATAATAATAATAATAATAATAATAATAATAATAATAATGGTAAAGTTGGAAGGGACCTTGAAGGTCATCTAGTCCAACCATTTACTTTGACATTTACTTTGATCTTCTAGCCCTTCTTAATATCTGAGTCCAATAAAGATCAACCTATTGGGCTATCTGCAAAGACAACCTTAGCCGTCAACTTAAAATCTGCCCCCTTTGAGAATTACTTACTTTTAGGGTAGTGTCATTCCTGGGCATCTTCCAGGTTTCCTCTGTCTCTTTAAATCACCCAGATAGCTTTTCCTCCAGCTGATGACATCATAATAATGTCAACAGTTGGCAAACTACAGAAAACTATCTCTTTCCAAGTAGTTATGGCCTGTCTTCCTGTAACATGGCCATTCCACTTCCCAAAACATGGGGATCAAACAGTAAGTATCACACTATCCACACTATAGGGATGTTAATGATTGGCCATTACAAGTTGATTTAAAAAATAATGCAAAAACATTTCCTTTTGAAGAGAGCTCAAGCAGTACCAAAACCTCCAAATTTCACTGAAATCTTCTATGTTGAAAGAAACATCTAAAGTAAATTTGTACCCAAATTTAACCAAATGGAAACTGCCCTACACCCCAACAAGTGTTCTTTCACTCATCTGCCATGAGCCATTAACAACGTCTCTGTGGGCAGAGTCTCCGTTTCTCAGCTAGATCCCATGGTTGTGTCCTCCTAGTTGTGGTATCCTGGCTATTCAATAACCTACCTGTGGAAGCTCACTTGAGATCCCACTGAGACCGGGGTCTCTGCTAATGCAATTTCCTAGGATGGGACCCCATACCAAACCTTTCACTGATCTTGCAATTTTAATATTGGATCATGAAACTTGCAAGGCAAATATATGTTATGGGACTTCCTTAATATATTTATTTTATTTATTTATTTATTTATTTATTTATTTAATTACATTTATATCCCGCCCTTCTCCTTGCGGACTCAGGGAGGCTAACAATTAGATAAAATACAAAAATACAATACACCTTTAAAATTAATTAAAAAGAAATATTTAAATCTAATCTGATTAAAAGTAATTAAAACCCCTTTAAAATCCCTTTAGGCCAGTCCCGCAAGCTGGAATAACCATGTCTTAAGGGTGCGGCGGAAGGAAGGGAGATCAGGGATCACCCTGATCTCTGGGGGTAGTTCATTCCAGAGGGTGGGAGCTCCCACAGAGAAGGCCCTCCCCCTGGGGGTCGCCAGCCAGCACTGTCTGGCTGACGGCACCCTGAGGAGACCCACCCTGTGGGAGCGTACAGGTCGATGGGAGGTAATCTGTGGCAGGAGGCGGTCTCGAAGGTAGCCAGGTCTGATGCCATATGTTTTGGTCTTCCTCTCTAATGGCCTCTATCCTGGTTTTCTCAAACTTTTGCACTACTGAAGAATGGTTTGATCATGAGAAGACGTGATTCAATCCAATTAGGTCCTAGTACGGAGATCTAATATCATACGTCAGAACTGAACAACTAAAGATCCATTAAATTACATTTGCTGCACATGAAATCCGATCACATTTAGGTCCTGCCTTCATCCTGTTTAGATTTGGAAGGCAACCCCCTGTACACACTTCAAAGACCAAGAATGGTCCTTCAAAGGTCCTCAACCTGAATGACGTAATGCCGCCCCACTTTCAATAAACGTTAACTCTCAATCCAGGTTTCGTGGTTAAGCTTTGTTGCTTTTACCTCACCGAGTCTTCTTTGAATCGCTTAAATTGGGCTGGGGCTGATTTGAATTTCATGCTACAGAACTCTTTCTGTTTTGAACGACAGCCGTTTTCACTTAAAAACTAACCTAACCAAGATATAATCTTCTTTTGTTCTTTCCTTTCTTCCTTTCTTCTTCATCTTCCTTTTCCTTTTCCCCTCTTTTTTTTAAGTAATGGAGGAAAGCAGATTATTTCAATTAAGAGTCTGCCTGTGACAATTATAAGCAATGTTTCTTCAGAGTTTGGAGCTGTAATTGTAGTTTTACATTTCTTTTCGGCACGGTGTCAGAATTTAATTTTCAAGGCATTATTGCCGAGGTAGCTTTTTAGCATTTTCAGCTGGTATTAAAAACCAGGGCAATAAGTAGCATCCGTTCCTCTTTAATATTAGAACAAAGATCCCACTAGACACAATTAAGATATCCTGAACATATTTTCTTAACTATTTTTTTTAGGTCTTCTAAGAGGTTATAAACTAAACCCATCTGGTTCCTACCCATATGTAAAGACAACCTTTTTTTCCGGGATCCAATTACACACTAAATTAGTACGTTTCACACCACTCTGTACTTTCTTTCACCCTGGTACTTAATAAAGAGGAGGAGGAGGAAATTGAGGAAAAAGTGAAGGTCAGCCTGTCCAGGAAGTAAGTTTGAAATCAGATTAATGGGAGGGACTTGATCAACGTTTATATCAGCTATGATTGTGCAATACTTCAGATTCAAAGGCTAAAAGACTTGGATCACATACGAAGCAACTTCTTAAATCAAATATATGTTTTATTTGGATTGTGACACAGCTATGAAAAGCAGGTACTTAACCTTGGGAAAAGATCACCTAACACTTAACATTCCGTAGCATAGTTCCCCAGGAATCCATACAGATCGAAGTGCAGAACATCCATAATTTTCCAGTTGACCATCTTAGCTAATTCTCCAGCCAGACACCTCAATTCCTATTAGTATTTGGCCACATGGTCAGTTGGAAAATTCTGTCAGCCCTTCCAGGTAAACCAGACAGGAAATATGACCAAATGAGCTAATTCTGTAAACAGAATTTTGCAGGCCTAAAAATACAAATCTCCTACTGTCACTTTTAACAGCCTGATACGTTAGGGCAGATCCTTCTTAAGTTGTTTTCTTTGCTTGCTAAGTATTTGTCAGCTTTTAACTTTATCTGATTATTCCCTAGGCAGTACCTCTTCCCCTCATCCTTCAAGGGGATTCCCACATACAAATATATCTTCAAAATGGGAGCCACTTGATTTGCTAACAATATGAATTGTTTTGGGGTGATATATCATAAGCGTGGTCTCTGTATGTGTTCTCTCAACTGGGCCTCTTTTTCTTGCCCCATTTAACACACTACTTAGGGCAGAGATATAAATTATTCAGGACTTGGTTGTTAACGTATAACCGAATTAAATCCCCCCTTGTCACAGAATCTTTTAAAGTAATTTATAAACATCCTGAGAGCAGGCCATTTATTAGGTGAGGCTAGCAAATATTTTATTTTGATGGGAAAGTTTAAAAGCAAGTGAGCCACTAAATAATGAAAACAAATTAAGAGACTTGTTTGGAAATTAGTTTGAGGAATGGCTTCATCTGCCGAGGCACACTGATCTTAATTATTTGTCTTCAATAAATATTGCCTAAGCTGCTTATTAATATTATATTTGCATTGAAAGCTTACTGGTGAACCTATTCTGGGCAATGGGTGTATATTTATGAAGTGGAAATATATATTTCTGAATCTCTCCATCTCTGAAGAGACATCCTCTTGAGATATATAACTACTGTTCTCAGCAGCCATTTTAACAGATGTAACAGTTGGAAGGGACCCTGGAAGTCTCCTAGTCCAACCTCCTACTTAAGCAGGAGACCTTACATCATTTCAGACAAATAGTTGTCCAATCTCTCCTTAAAATCTCCAGTGATGGAGCACCCTCAACTTCTGAAGGCAAGTTGCTCCACTGATTAATTGGTCTAACTGTCAGGAAATTTATCCTTAATTCTAGGTTGCTTCGCTCCTTGATTTTCCTCACCACCCCTTTGTGAGGGCATCCTCTTTTCTCATGAGAACCCAACAAATCTAGGATCAGATTACAAATATGTGGCGATTTCATTCACTGTAAAATATCTGATCAGAGAGGCTGCCTTGAGAATAAATTTCAAGAAAACGGAAGTACATGAGAACAGTTGTGCAGGTGGCTTCAGCTGATTCTCCTTCAGGCATGGTTTCATATTCCCACATTTTTTCACCCAAAAACCAATCAAATAAATCAGCAAATGAAAAGCAGGTTTTTACAGCTGTTGGAGCTTTTGAAGATAACCCTCTTTGCATATTGGCAAATTCTCTTGTTAGCTTTGAAAACGAGAAGTAGCCTATGAACAGCTTCCAAAGCCATCATACAGATCCTAACGCCAGGAGACGTGACAAGTCTCTCATAAAACCACTTTAATAACGATAATACGTCTCTAATTAAAAAAAGGGAAATGTTGTATTCCTTTGGTTATTTCTGGTGACAAACAGCACGGAGGCCAGGAAGAAGGAAAAGTTTGAAGTTCAGAGGCTTAAAAGGGAATTCAAATGCCTCTCCTGGCTTAATTGCCACGTTTAATATTCCCTGTTAACTTTCAGAGATCACGACTACATTTTGCTTTGAATGTTCTGAATGGCATTTATTGATTGTTGTCACATTATCCGATATGAAAAGCGCAGAGTGAAAATCCTCTTGATGCCTCCTGATGGCTTTTCAGTAGGAGATCCTGTCAAAGCATTTCAAAGAACGAATTACCCATAATTTGACTCATAAAGACGTTGCCAATTTTTATTGTTGTTGCTGTTGTTTTGGTGGCTTTGTTTTACTTTCCGGGCTCTCAAATGCTCCGTAGTGACATGATGAAGGAACACCACAAAGAAATGATACCTCTTTCAAGAGCGGTGGAGATCTTGAAGTATGTTTCCATTTTCAAACGGGCTTCCCACAAGTATACTCACTCTTCAGAGTTGAGAATCTAGTGGCAATTATTGCTGAAAGCTGATAATGGCCAACTGTTCGATATTCTTTGAACGTTTGAAAGATTGATGAAAACACCATCTTAATAAGAGTTTCTTGTAGTGTTGATAATGGATAATCCTGATCAAGGTGGTTGAAATGGATCTGATGGAGTAGTCAGGTGCAATATATAAAG
>NW_015387376.1:761902-790885 GCF_001527695.2 Protobothrops mucrosquamatus | reverse complement strand
AGCAGAGCTGGGAAACTGAATTGAACAAGACAAGGTTTCCAAACTCAATGCATCCAGTCCTCTGCAGAAATTCTCTGAAACTGCCTGAACAATTCATCACCAGAACAAGAAGAAGTCAAGAAATGACCTTTCTTGGATGCTGAAAATAAGAACAAGCCTATATTTTGGCTTTGGCTACCTAAATCCTGTGCTACATGTTAAGATTATTGCAATATTCTTATTAAAATTGGTGGGTGGGCAGGGGTTTTCAATAGATGCCAACTGCTGTGAAATTTACTAGCCGGAGGCACGAAGGTGCCAAGCCCATTAAATAAAATAACTATCCATAACTCTCTGCAAGGCAAGGCAGTGTGCTTCTTTGTGACACGGCATCATGGCTCAACAGTGAAAATCAGAAAGACACCTTGAATCCCCAGCCATCGTCTCCTTCAAGTCTGTATCTTTTCCCCCCCTGCAAATCAGTATTCTTTTTGTAAAACACGGCAAAATAGAAATGACAGGGAGTGCTTTATTTCCCTCATGTTGACTGCTAGTCTGCCTATCAAAAAATATTAACACAAATGGATGGAGTCTGCCTGCTCAAGCCCACAATCCCAGAACATCCCATCGCTAGAAGCGAGAGATGATTGGCATTCTAAGTTTATGTTTTGGGTTCCCTTGACATGCCGGGGAATTCTCCAATACAAGGTAGTTTAAGACAGGTAACAACGAGAAGGAAGGAATCAGACGTCTGCCCTCAGGCAGACCCAGTAGGCCAAAAGGAGAGAAAAATAATAATAATAAGGTCTGGTAGCTACAGAAATTGTGAAGAGGTGGAATCACAGTCCTGTCAAAGGATTCTTAAGTCGTAGCAAGATTCTGTCTTTCTTTTGCCAAACACCTGCATCTTTTGGTCCAGGATTGTCCTGCCACCCATGGGTGCTATCTATGAGGATTTTTGTGCTGCAGCTCATATCAACTATGCAGTGACCGCCCAACAGGTCAGTCTCCAAGCCATAAACTGCTACTTTTTGCCCAGCAAGGTTCAGTCTAACCTATCAAACCAACCGCTTTAAACGTGATTGTAAAAGTCTTTTACCTGAAATAAATATATCAGTGCATGTGAAACAAAGTCAGCCAGTAACTTATGTAGCTTAATGCGGATCTGAATCCAGATTTCCCCTGGTCTTAACCCAGATCAAACAGTGGTAGACATGCGTCAATTTCATCCTTAAGCACTGTTAAAATTCCTTGAAGCCTGGTTCTCCACCAATAAGTCAATAAACAGACACATTGACACCGACCCAATCTACCAACTGCTGAGAACCAAAGAACTACTTCAATCCTGAAGGCAGCATTTAAAATGAACAAACAAGCACCCCACCAGACCCGAAACCAGACTGTGACTTGGAGGCAACCAACCAAACAAACACCATTTGCATCACACAAATGATACTTAAACATCAAGGACTATGGCCCAGCAACAACAAACAGCCAATCAAATAGCCAGAAACCAGACCATGACTCAGCAACATCCGGACAAATAACACCCACTTCAATTCACATCGTACAAAAAGGTATTTAAAGGCCAGTGCTCTGACAGATGAGCACAATTCAAAGTGCACTGAAGGCACTTACAATTTCCCCACTTAATTCCATATTTTTAATTAAACATTTAAAATGTTACCGCTCAACTAATAATATTAGTGAATACGGTCTATATGATGCCTGATTAAATGGATTTTAAAAACACTGGTATTTTCTTAACAATGTTGTTTGTGCAAGAGGCAAAACACAACAAGCATCTTTTCAGAGGTGTCAATGTACATATAATTTATATGTCCCCCCCCCAATGGAGACAAAATGTTTGCAGCCAAACCACCAAGCTCAGAGGTCAAACCAACAGCCCAACTACTAACCCGAGCTACTAATATTCAAACAGATCTCACACTTAAAATGTATCAAGCTGTAACTAAAGAGAAAGTACTTACGATTTCTGTGGCACAGATTTGGTTGCAACTTTATTGGTGGGCTCATTCCACTCTGAAAATAAAAGAAACCAAGTCATGTTTGTTGCCTTAAGTTTTGCAGCAACTGCACATCACACCACAATCACTCTCAAAACAAGTGATGTCACAAACCCTAATATGACAAAGCATTACAGGTAGTCCTCAATGTACAGCCACAATTGAGCCCAAAATTTATGTTGCTACATGAGACAGTATTAAGTGAGTTTTGCCTCATTTTACAACCTTTCTTGCAACAGTCATTAAGTGAATCACTGCAGGCGGCCCCACTGACTTTGCTTGTTGGAAGGGGATCCCATGAGCCCGGGGACACTGCAACTGCCATAAGTACAAGCCAGTTGCCACACGTCTCAATTCTGATCATGTGATCATGAGGATGCTGCAACAGTCATGTGTCTGAAAAACAACCATAAGTCGCTTTTTTTCAGTGCTGTTGTAACTTCCAACAGTCACTAAGTGAATTGTTGCAAGCTGAGGATTACCTGTATTGAAGAACATACAAAAGCTAGCTTTTTCTGTCGGATGGAGTTGAACCATCCATCGTTTGTCTTTATAGGATAACAGATCAAGATAAGAGCTGATGGTTTAGAGAAGCTGTCCTCTCCCTAATCCCACCAACTGGGGATGGTGGTGGAGGCTGGAGGTCCAAGTATCCTTAGAGGGCATCAAGTGACAGTAGGTTAGTTTACCTTCAGAACAGAAGACTTACTTTGCGCAGGGTATCCTGAGGTCAGATGCTGGCAATCCTACAAAGGAAAACAAAAACACGTCAACATTGTTCAGGTTAGGAAGGAGGACGTTATCCACAGAACACGTCAGAGTAACTGCAGAATGGATAGATAAGCAAAGACATTAAGGCTAGTAAAATGTACAATCTAATACAATCTCAGCCACCGATGAATATTCAATCACTTGCTATATGCCCGTATTCCCAAGACCCGTGTCCCTGATATTAAGTGAGAAAATTTGCCAAACGTGTTCACTAAGAGGCATCTGCTCTTTACGATGTCCCCAGCTTTCTCTGCAGATATCAAGGATCAACCCTGAAAGCTCCAGCATTCAAATAAAGAAACCCATCAAAGATACCAAGATATCGGGGTTCATGTGTGCAATGGCTTCTAAAAGGTTATGTCCCATATTTGTCATAAGGTGGACACGTATTCTTGACTGCTAATCAGTCTGGTGCTTAAACCACTGATGGGCCTGAATGGAATCTGTGCTTCTGAGGACAGGATGAGAGAAAAAGGGAAAGGGGAGGAGGGAGAGAGGAAGGAAGGAAGGAAGGAAGGAAGGAAAGAAGGAAAGAAGGAAGGGAGAGAAAGAGGGAGGGGAAGGGGGAAGGGGGGAGGTAAGAAGGAAGGACAAAAGAAAGGAAAAGAGGGAAGAAAGGAAAGAATTCAGTGGAATTAACAGATAGAATAATCTGGTGGAATAGGCAGATATCCTCCATGAAAGACTGTCCCACAAATAATCTGGTCCCATGTCATGCAGGGCTTCCAAGGTGAGAACTTTAACTGCACTTGGAAGGAATCTGGAAATCAGGGCAGCTTGTACAGCAACGGGGTAACCCAGATAAGTGGTGTAATAAAGGGCCACCCAAAACTGCACACCTGCTTTATTCTGGACCACTTGTAATAGTCTTCAGAGGCACTCCACGTAGAGCCTATTTAAGCATTATCCAATCAGGTAACATCAGATAGGTTTGGAATACAAAATAGCACCAATGGCCTTGCTTGCTCCTAGAGACTTCTGGGAGACTTATCCCAATAAGCAAAGGGGATTTGATGTACTACATTGTGATTTCGTATCTCTGAATAAATACATATTTGCAAATATGTTCTTAAACCTACCTGGGCCTTGCTTGGGATAGTAAATTTGTTCTGTTCAGCTTTCCCAGGAGTGTGGATAGCAGTGAGAGGTGGAGGCCATGAATGGGTCATCTCCTAGCAATGAAGCAAATGAAACATAGGAATATATTTTTAAGTCAAGACCAATCCATGTTCTTCCCCTTTGCTTTTCCTTTTAAGCATCCCCAAAATCACACTGGTAGGACTCACATGCCGGGCTTCGTCATACGATTGTTTGGTGCCATATCTTGTGTGAACATAGTCACTGTGACTTGTAAATTATGCTTCAGGTATGAAAGTGAAAAGCGTACCCAACCAGTGGTGGCTTATTCAACAGAATGGAGTTAAAAACAGACTGTGGAGTGTGAAATCCATCTCTCCAGAAATGGATTGTATTTTTCAGCTTGCCTGCTTTTGTGTATTTTTTTTTAACTTCAATATTTAACAAAAGACAGGGACATTTGATTTGAGTTTCTTGCTGTATTTTTTTTTATTATTATTTGCAGGGCTTGCAGGCTGCTCCAATCCACCAACTCTGAGTGACATGTAACTCTCCAAGATGTAATTGGGAGTAAACCAATGCAATCAATTTTTAAGAAGGTTACAACAGTTATGTCAATAACTCAGTCAAAGTAAAGTAACTATTTTTTTTAAAGCACATATCTGGAAAGGGAAGAAAATGCTTCATCTCAAATGTCTATCGAATACCTTCTCACACCAGCATGGATCATGAGTATAGATTGCTTCAGTCCTGTCTTTCAGTGATCATTCGGACAGAATGACTTTTGACCCGATCGTTACAAAACCTATGGATGCTGCATGCCTGGATGATGGTGAATATATTTTTCCCTTTCTCCAAGACCACCTAACAGGTGTCTTAATTTATCCCCACAACAGCAACTCTGTGTGGTAGTCTACAGAAGGGGGGGGGAATGTCCTTGACAAAGACAGACAAGGTCTATTACCAAAGCATTAAGAGGAAAAATGTATCTTAAGACCAAAATAGGCAGATAATGCTGGATCAGACAGACACCTCCCTAATTCACTTAAGTATAAAAAAGGGGAGAAAGACCAACCCAGTCAGACTAGCAAGATTGTGATTACAGCCAATCTCAAGGAATGTAGTTTTAATTTTTCTATAGAGTTGATCAATGGTTTGATTTATCTAGAAGGGTTGACAGATATTGGACTGAGAGAAAGTCACTCATTTCCATGACTTGACCTTGGATCTGTTTGAATCAAACACCTCACCCACTGTGCCATATTCACTATTTCTTAAAGGTTTTGAAGGCTGACCAGAATCTCAGATGGACGTATTTTCTGGGACATCATTATTTCAAGCCAAATGCAGGCAAACTGAATCTAGAGGGAGTCTCCAGACTTGGCAACTTTAAGACTTGTGGACTTCAACTCCCAGAATTTATCAACCAACCATGGAATTCTGGGAGTTGAAGTCCACAAGTCTTAAAATTGCCACGTTTGGAGATCCTTGATCTAGACCAGGGGTCTTCGAACTTGGCCCTTTTATGACTTGTGGACTTCAACTCCCAGAATTCCTCAGCCAGGCAGAATGCAGCCCAGTGTTTCCCAAACTAATGGGGAAAAAAAAAATCAGATTTCTTGTACTAAGTTGTGCAGAAGAGAAAGATGGAGTTTTCAGAAATGATGATTGAGAATTGCTGACTCGGAGGTTGATTTGGCTCCAGTATTCTCACTGCTAAAAAACTAAAATAAAATAAAACTAAAGATGGAAGCATTATTGTAACTGGCTCCATGTGTTTTTTTTAATTGTATTAATGAGTAGACATTAAACCAATTCCGAACTCTTTGTTTTTTTCTTTTCTTTAAGGATGCTGTTGTCATTTAAAAAGTAGCTGTAGATGCCCTCAGGTAAAGAACGGAGAAGCATACATGCAGAAGATGTTAATGAGTAGCCAGAAAAAGAAGAGGTTGTGGTACAATTTGTCTCAAAGGCAGAAGAATTAATGGCTCTCAAAAGAATTGGAGAGAATGAGCAGGCAGAACAATTAATTCTACGATACTCTTGAAGGAGTGTAGAGGCGGGATGAACTTCATCCCAGAAATAAAGCAGATAAAAAAAAATGTTTGTCTGAAAATAAAAATACATTCATTTTGAGTCTCTGCAAGAAGAATCTCTTTTCCATGATCAGAGCAATTTGGGGAGGTAGACTGGATGAGAGATTGCAAGTTATCCAGTGGCTCACTTGAAAAAAAAGAGGTCCATTCTAAGACCTTTAGTACTGATGGATGGATGCACTTGTTGCCTTAAAACAGATTACAAGGATCAATCCAGCAAGATCTGTTATGTCAGGATATCAAAATGAATTGTCCATGCCCAGAAACTCTCAACTAAAAGAAGCATTGGGGTAAAGTTACCCAGAGTATATTTTATTCCAGAAGAGTTTACCTCTTAAACTCTGAAAAAAAAAATGTCTTTGGCTTCACTAAAGGAGAGAATGAAAACTGCCTGAAACTGCCTGTTTTTGGAATTATTCCGGAAACCATTTAGTTCTACTTTATGCACTAAGCCTCCAAACCTACAAACTGCCTCTTTCCAAAAATTCAGCCAAAGTCCTAAAAATAAAATAAAATAAAAATAAACTCAGTCCCCCTCAGATTAGCAGGCAATTTAGCATACGGGAGGATTCAAAACTGAATTCTCCATTTTCTCGTTGCATTCTAACTGATTTCACCTAATCCGTGACTCCTTTTCATTAAAATGGGACACTATAAATTATAACAAGATCATTAAATGGATGCACTGGACTGTGTTATGGCTGAGGAAGCCATTAGATCAGGCTAAATTTCCCCAAATTGCTTGCCACAAAGCTTATTCTCCGTTCCGTGAGAGGCAGTTGCCTTATCAATTCCACCTCCATCTTCTCCGTGATATGGAACTATTTTTATAATTTGCTTTTGGTGCGTATCCACAATAAGCAGAAAGATAAGAGATGTATCTCCTAATAAATGAATTGATAAATCATCATGCGTTCTGCAAAAAGGGCAGCAGCCATGTTGATCTTCCAAAGAGGTAATCTTTTAAAAGGGTCTTAAAGTCTTAAATGGGTCTTAAAGTCTTAAATGAATGGTAGAGAATCATCTTGGTTAAAAAGTGGCTTTAGGTTTGCAAGCTTCTACGGTGAAATGCAAGAAGGTTGGAAGCAGATTTTTGAAAAATTGATTTTTCAAAATCAATCATTCAAGGATGATTGATTTAGTTCCATATCTTACCCTATGGTGAAATAGAATAGAATAGAATAGATAAGAATAGAATAGAATAGATTTGGCCAAATGTGATGTTTAGACGCACAAGGAATTTGTCTCTGGTACAAAAGAGCTCAGTATATTTGCAAAACAACAGAGAAAATAATGTGCAACCAGCAGAAGGGGGAAATAAAAAGTAATAAAAGGATAAATAACACTACAGCCACACTCTATGGGTTAATATACATACACTACAGCAGAGTTTCCCAACCTTGGCAATTTTAAGACATATGGACTTCAACTCTCAGAATTCCCCACCCTAATCTACAAAAATACAAAAACACCTTTATGGATGGACTTATTTCAACCAGAATAGAGCTGGAAGGGACCTTGGAGGTCTTATAGTCCAATCCACCTACTCAAGTAGGAGACCCTATATCATTTCAATCCAGTCTCTTCTTAAAAACCTCCAGTGTTGGAGCACCCACAACTTCTGGAGGCAAGTTGTTCCACTGGTTAATTGTTCTCAGGAAATTTCTCCTTAGTTCTAGGTTGCTTCTCTCCTTGATTAGTTTCCATCCGTTGCTTCTTGTCCTGCCTTCTGGTGCTTTGGATAATAGCTTGATGCCCTCTTCTTTGTGGCAGCGCCTCAAATACTGGAATACTGCTACCCTGTCACCTTTCTACTGGGATACAACCAGTGGACCGAACTCTAGATGGAATTTAGAGCTTTGATTCCTTCTCAACATTTTTGTCTCTTCTAAAAGTAGAATGTTAGAAAACCATTGAACCAAATTATGTCCCTCATTGTATTATGTGGGAATGGGAAATGCAGTACTTTATAGGAAAAGAGATTGTGTGTTTACACACTATAGACAGACCGAAGACTGTGCTGGGGCTTCAAAATCACCTCTCTACTTTTCGATGATGAGTGTAGGGGAATACCTTCAGTGCCAAGGAGGTGGGAAAACACAATTATCAAAGGTATTGGTGTAAATTCTCAAAAATGGATACCACTTGCTAGAAATCTTTCACACCAGTCAGCTTAAGTGACACACCTTGTTTTCCGAAAGCACAAGCTGCAAAATATAGTATCCCATTAGGGCTAATAAGTTCTTAAGACCCTTAATTTTGAAATATAAATATATATATATTCTTGATTATTTTTCAGATTAGTTGGGTCCTGGCTGTCTTTAAGTAGGCACAAGGCAGCTCTCGGGGTTTCTTTGGAGGATATACTGTATTTCTCACTTGCTGGGACACTTTTTATTCTGGAGGGACACATCGCGAATCCTTCAAGCACACCCACTTAAAATGTGGGGCATCTACGTTCAAGACTGGCACCAACCTTTTTGGAATAACTGGGATCTTGGAATGGATGCATTTGTTCAATTTCGGTTCTGGGTCTCCAGTTCATTCTGACATGAGTTTGGAATTATGGGGGATTTGGGGGGGGGGAGGAGGGAAAGGCTGATTGAAAATGGATCTGCTTATTGGGGTATCTGGTTGGGAAAATGGAAAAAGGTTCCATCAAGCTTTGAGGTCGGTTCAGGCTAACTTCCTCAGGAGGAACTGATTTTTTACTCTTCTGAGTACGTCTCCTGATTTTACGCGATGATTTATTTTATCATTTGATTTGTAATAAAAAAATAAAATAAAAACAGTAACATTGATAGAAACAGTGTCGGGTAGGGAATCGTAGAAATCTGGTCTAAAGGTTTGGAACTGCTTTCTAATCGGAGATGAAAACTGTTTCCTCTTGGATTTCTCTTCTCAAAAAGTGAAATATTATTTTTGGTTGAAACCTCTTTCCTTATGTTTTCCTGTGGTTGGATATGTCCCTATTTGTTGTTCTTGGAAATAAGCAGCCCGAAAAGCAGTGTTGCATGAATAAAATTCATCTATCTTTTCCAAGTTCACTTTAAAACAAAAACAAAATTTTTTTTTTAAAATGAAACTGTTTCTCCCTATAGTCTGTTTCTTCTACATACACCTGCTGGTTCAGCTTAATTGTCATAAATATTATTTACACTAAGTCTAGCCTTATACTATTCAAATGAATGGTTGTTTTGACTCTGAGGTTTGCCAACAGATTTTCGAGGGAGTGCAGCGCAAGAATTTGAAGCAGTGGGAAAAAAGTAGACTTATTCTTAAAACGAACACTGGCAAAGAACTAAAAAAATAATAATCCTAAAACATTATATTAAAAAAATAAAGACTTGACAGATCCCTAATTTTGGGGGCTGAGGTTTCAAATCCTGTTGTGAACATTCCTGAATATGGACTGCTACTGTCACCAATTCACTGAACTTTAACAGAATAACAGAGTTGGAAGGGACCTTGGAGATCTTCTAGTCTAACCCTCTGCTCAAGCAGGAGACCCCTATAACATTTCAATCCAGTCTCTTCTTAAAAATCTCCAGTGTTGGAGCACCTACAACTTCTGGAGACAAGCCATTCCACTGGTTGATTGTTCTCACTGTCAGGAAATTTCTTCTCTCCTTGATTAGTTTCCATCCGTTGCTTCTCGTCCTGCTTTTAGGTGCTTTGGAGAACGGACTGACCCCCTTTTCTACTTTAGACATCTGTTCTTTGTCCTGGAATGACTGCACAAATTTTCTTCACCTAGCCTCTATCTTTCCAGATTTCACTCCTTGAAAATGTCCTGTGCGCTTTGGTCTAGACTTCTTGGAGTAAGTCTTATCCCAAAGTTGATTTTGGCAGAACAGCTACAAAGAGCAGTTAATTTCTACTTCCATTGCCAAGGTATTGTCAACCAACTATCAATGAGTTCAAATGACTAGAAATGTGAGTTGCCGCCCTCTTTTGTGGTTTAGCTTGGAAAACTATAATACGAAGGATATATAGAGCTTCAGTTAAAAAAAAAATAGGACAAACCCATCGTCAGTGGGAGGAGAAAGCAGACAGTCTAGGTTTAATCAGAGACTCTCTGACCACAAATGAATTCCCGTGGCAAAGTGTCTGGATGAAAAGGAATTAGGTCTCTAGGAGTTTGACAACTATGTAAGGAACTCGGCACATTTGATTTCCTGCTCCTGGATACATTAACCGAGGAAGATATCCAGCAAAATAAAACAATAGAACGAAAGCTAGCAGGGACATTGGGCCAATCCTGGAAACTGTATCTATGACTAACAGAATAACCGAGTTGGAAGGGACCTTGGAGGTCTTCTAGTCCAACCCCCTGCTCAGGTAGGAAGAATTGACATCTTTGAACTGTGATGTTGACATAAACTATTGCATATACCATAAACAGCCAGAGTAACCAACAGAAAAGTTCTGAATTGGCAAAAGGGTGACCCAACTGTTTGCTTAAGGCCTTGCAGGAACTCATTTTCCCAGCCTGGAGATTTGGCTTCTTTCGCATCCTGCTCTAGTTAGCTAGGGCTAATTATAACACCTATCCCACAGATCTTCTTCTTTAGGCAACGTGGAGCTTTTACAAGCCATGGAAGAAGAAAGTATGAACCCAAATCTCCTCCTGACCGTGAGTCTCTACAGTTCTTCTAACTGAAGTGGGATCAGCCGCATGGAACATCCAGAGGCTGTTGGGTACATGCAACACAAACCAGCATTGCAAAGATCTCCAGTTCTACTCTGGCCACTGCTAAGATCACAGTCGATTGATGTACTCCCTGTTGAAAAGCTCATTGTGCCTCATTCTTCAGACAGCAAAAGGGCTAGGTTGCTAAGTTACTGGTATTTGACATCATATCCTTCCCAAGGTGTTCCCATATTTGACAGACTCTTTATGATTGACTATGCCGGCCAGCCTTGCTATTTGTGCAATCACGTCTGAAAAACCATTTGAAATTCAGATTGTGTCCTTTCTCCCCCCCTCCCTAAACCCTTCCCAGCAAAAGTGGCACATGCGTATTTTGAAACTTTTTGTGGACACGGGATGCATCTGCACCCAGATGAAAAGAAACAATTAAGGGGCTTTCTGGGAGGGTGAGGGACACAGGGACAAGTCTATTAGCAGGCTAATTTTGCTTTGTGAACAAGGCATCTCAACCTAGGGCTAGTACATATTAAGTCGATTAGCGCCTTTCAAATTGTACGGGAAAGGTAATATTGCATATCATTTTCTCAGTCAAGGGCATTTTCACCTGCTGATCAATTTACATATTCTCCAAGGTCATTAGATTGAAGCTAGTCATCAGGAGGGGTGAAGAGAGAATAAATTACAAAGTTTTGTTCATTTAATTCTCGTCATTTTATTCTAATTATAAGCAGCCTCTGTTTTGCTTGGGAGTATGAAGCTTTTAATTAATACTGCACCTGTCCAACTATTTGTCTTGAAGGATGGAATGGATATTCCTAACTAGGAGAACATTGTTCTTGGAATCGGCATCTAGTAAGGTCTTACATATTACAGCTGTCACACTCCATCCTAAATTTGGAGTTTTCTTCCCATTGGGGAAAGAGCCTTCCCCAGTCTGACGTCCCGTGGATCTATTTCAACAGGAAACTCTCCAATTTCCCAACCAACATGAAGAAGAAGTGGCGATGTGACTTTTGTGAACAGACAATCATTGACCGGATTAGCCTGCTTCAAACAAGTGTTGGGTCCTAGTTGGGTCTTCAGTGAAGACATCATGGCAACCTCTAAAGGAGAAGGTTTGCTTGCTGTTCCACACATGGTGAACTCCAACAGCACATGGTGAACTCCAACAGATGATAACCTGAAGGAACCACAGAGACTTGCAACACTGAACATTCATCAAGTTAGTGACCCAAAGAGATGTGTCCTTGGCAGAAATTTCATATGAAAACACTGTATGGCCTTGAGGAAGGAATATGCAAGAACCTATGGCTACGATTAACCTGACTGATACAATTTTATTATAATAGAATGGGTACATTCTAGGATGGAAAGCTACTTCAAATATGATATACTTCTGATCCACCAAGAAGGACCTTCTTCAGAACACTCTATTTAATTCCTGGGCCTTCATTTTAGCTGAAGTGGCTTTTGAATGAGGAACATAAGAGTTGTAACTCTTAACATTTTTGTGTGGCAGTGCTGCAAATGCCTGGTTTCACCCAACTTCTTGATATTTCTCTGTTATGGATGTTACTATATTGGCTGTTGAAAGTTCACCTCTTAAAGCATGAGTTTGCTTTACTAATGGATGGAATTGATTCTATTTTTCTATGCTTCCACAGAGTTCAGTACATACTCTTATTCCAGCTAAAACAGGATACTCGGTTTGAAACCACCTGATATGTCTTCTAGATAAACAGAGATTTGATCGTATCATTACGGTTCGGTTGTTTAACATTCTATGGAGATTCTGTTATGTAATTGACAAAAAAGAATTCAACTTACCCGTAATATCTCCTCCACACAGCTGGAATCATTGGGAAGGCTAACCTAAAAGAGGGAGAAGGACATACGTAGTCAGTCTAAAAAAGAATTTTTCTGGTCACGGTACCAGTAAAAGACAGGTAATATCAACAGGTTACATGTTACCTTTTAAAATGGTAAAACAACAAAGCACTACTTTCCACGGTATTCCCAGGGAAGGTCAGCCTTCCTTAGTTATTAATTAATTAGCTCCATCTATATGTTTGCTCAGGTATACATCAACAAACAAATCCCAAATGAAAAACTCCATGCCTAAAGAATCCATACTGCTGTTAATTCATGGGGAGAAAATGGCATTGATGAGCTGATGGAATTGTTCAGTTAGTTGCTTTGTGTGGTGGAATGTGGTCTGGATTCCCAGGAGGGAGGGGCTGCACCCAGAGGGTAAAAGAGGCAGCAGGGCTTGGAAAATTTGGCCAGCAGAAAGAGGGTTAAAATGGTTCCTCCCCAGCTTATCCCAGAGTATATATGTAGTTATGCAAATAGTTGCTTTAGACTGGCAAGTTTCTGTCTGTAGGTGAAGAACAATAAAGAACAATAAAGGAGACTACTCATAAGTAACTCCTGACAGTTGGCCAACATACAAACCATTTTTAAGAGTAATACAGAAGAATTTAAGCTACAGAGAAGGGACAGAGGAATTAACAGGCTCTTGAATAACTTTTAACTTGCTCCAGTTGATGGGCCAGTAACCCCAAAGCAGTTTACGTGACCCAGAAAACTTACTCGGAGCTCTGTTTAAGAAAGAAAAAAAACTGTCTCTGGAACGTAAGTCTGAAATCCGTCCACATTTGAACTCTGTGTCAAATATAGCTAAAGACATACCTGTGGGAGCTTTAAAGATTTATTAAAAATAAATAAATTGGGCGAAGAATCTTCTTCGGATCTCTTTTTGCCAAGGATTTACTACAATTGGGAAAAACTGGGGCAGAATTTAGCACAGTTTGCAAAGTACTTCAGGGTTTGTGAAGCTGTGGGCGAGAATAAATCCAACACAAGCATCCATAGAAGTTGGTGGCTTTGGACAATTTGCTTTTAAAAAATGTGTTTCTGAAACATGGATTCTGAGCCAGAGTTATGGTGAGGCATTAAAGATCCTACTTCTTCTTTTTCACTGATAAACTCTTGTTTAGACTCAGACTAGGTGTATCTATTAAATTTGTCCAATTTTGGCAGATGGGAATTTTGTTCATCTGCTTTTCTTAAAACGTTTTCCAAGATTGGTAGATCTTTTTTGATATTTCAAAGAAATTTAGAAATTTAGGTAAAAGATTCTGGGGGAGAAAGGATAATTGATGGAATCTTCATGAAAGGACAAATGTAATTTCCAACATTTCAAATTAGACTTTTATCAATGGAAGCCATATGCCTGGGAAAACCAGTTTACAACAATGCCCCTTGCTACTGATAGTGATAGGATGGATTAATTGCCCTGGGGGTAAAACTATACGATGAAGTCCTTTATGTTATAATCTATAACCTAAAATGCAAATCCTGAATTTTACTGTGTCTCCTTAATCCATTATAACTTTCATTGTCAAAAGATGCTGGTAGATCTATTAACTGGTGGAGTTTCTGACCTTCCAAGATTTGAAACCCCTTAGATTTGTGTTGTGTTTACTCAGACTTCTTAATTGCTCTCCAAAAAACAAAGAGAATGAACACTGATTCTAACATAACGGTCTCCCCAGCTGATTTTTAAATCACATCAATGAAAGGCTACTCTGACAGCATGCAGTCCAAGTTCGAATGAAGGGTTTAATGACAGTGAAATGGAAAATTAAAGCAGGTACACGCACAGACCCAGACAGACAGACAGACAGACAGACAGACAGACAGACAGACAGACTCATAAGCACGCAGACATGGACAGAAAAATTAAGCAAAATGAAACAAAAGCAACCCATCCTCTGAAATTGCACCACAGAAGCAGCAAACTGTTCAGTTTCTTATTAATGAGACATTCTGCTGAGCAAGTGCGTTCATAAATCCCTAATGAGGATTTTAAACACATTAAAACTTCTTAATGCAAAGTGTTTGCTTTTGTTTTCATCCAATAACAAGCCAATAATTCTGTGCCTCTAAATGACACTATTAACTGTCATGGTATGCTTTATTTGACAATCACTTCATTCAAATACAGTAAAAAAAACCAATTAATTTGCCTGTTGTGAAATGTTTCTTGATAGCTTTTACAGGGGGATTCCTTTGCCTCTTGCAGAAATGCATATAGCAGGTCAATAGAGGGAATCTAGTTTTGCTTTAAAATTCATGGCAATAAAATCTAGGTCTTTTAGTAATTTGTTATTAAAATATATACCCCACCCACATTAGAAAGACTATTATTTGACTATTAAAAATTGATAGCTGTTTATTCAGCTTGGATTTACAAAGACAGATAAAATATCCTTCCTTTTTTTGAGTTGTCCATCACGTAATGTCAATCTTATAGGTCAAAAAATCCAATATAATAGTATTATAAACACTAAATATTCAGGATCCTTCCAAAATGACTACTTGGTTCTTTCTTAAAACAACGGCCAACAAATGGAAAGTTGATCCATGCAAAGCCTTACATCTAAGTCAAGAGAGATTACCTCCTCTTGTGACATCTTATAGAGGAGGCAATATTTTATTGCTCTGTTAACCATTTTTCTGAGACATGTGAACATCCCACCCTGGAGCAGAGATGGACATGGAAGAAATGGAGAAAATCACATTAGTTTCTAAGGTGAATTTTTTTTGGGTGATCACTACATTCTTTAACAAATAGGTACACTACTACTACTTCTTCTTCTTCTTCTTCTTCTTCTTCTTCTTCTTCTTCTTCTTCTTCTTCTTCTTCTTCTTCTTCTTCTTCTTCTTCTTCTTCTTCTTCTTCTTCTTCTCCTTCTCCTTCTCCTCCTTCTCCTTCTCCTTCTCCTCCTCCTCCTCCTCCTCCTCCTCCTCCTCCTTCCTCCCTCCTGCCTGTGCTCCCACACAATTGTGACAAATCTAAGCTTGGAAAAGCTTATTAAAACCTTTCCAATTGTTGGGTTGTCCAGAATATAGAATATGATCATCTTAGCTTTTGAAGAAGGCATTTAAGTCTGCTTACCTCTGAACCCATGGAGGAAACATTTTCTCCTTTCTCCTTTTGCCCCAATTAATTCAGATATTTTTTTTTAAGACAGGGCTAACACCTGACACTGCTTCACTGATGACCTTTCTCATGTGTCAACACTGCCAGCTTTTTATCCTACAAGAGTCTGCCTGGTGCCCCCAGAGGTGTTTCACCGCACACTAATCCATTCTACGAGACAGTCACTAAAATTATCATTCATAGTTTAACTTCCTTTCTTATTTCCTGCTTAGGTATTTTTGGCTTCCCAAGGCAGAAAGTTGAAGACTGAATTTCTTTGAACAAGCCAACTAACACTTCCTCTAAATGCTGACCATAAACATCCGTTATTGTCAGGGAGATCAGTAGAAGATGGCTCCCATTAATTTTCTTTCCCTTACGACTCATCCTTTTCTGGAAGTTGACTTGCCATTGGACCCCATCAAGAATCAACAAGAAGCATGGTTATATAAGGAAGCAAAAAATCCTGGAGGGAAATTGTGAATAGATAGCTGTCTTTGCTGGCTGATATGAACCAAGCATAATTTCTTAGGACAGCCATAGCATGGGAACCTGTTTCAACTCCAGCTGTCAATGGACCATGCAGATAGGGTCACAAAAGAGCCAGTTTGGTCCAGCAGTTAAGGCACCAGGCTAGAAAGTGGGAGATAGTGAGTTCTAGGCCCACCTTAGGCACGAAAGCCAATTGGATGAGTTTGGGCCAATCACTAGGAGTTTAACCAATCACCAGGAGACAGTGAGTTCTAGTTCTGTTTGGGTGATTTTGGCCCAATCACCAGGAGTCTGTGTATTTTAGTCCCACCTTAGGCACGAAAGACGATTGGATGACTTTGGGTCAGTTACTTCCTCTCTCAGGTAGTTCGTGAAATAACCAGGAATAACCTATTTCTCATAAGATCATTGACTAATATCTATCTATCTTATAAAGAAATGGAGAAGCACATTCGTTACCCCAGAGAACCTGCTTACATTTCATTACTGTCAATTTAAGCAAGATCCTTTCTTTAGCAATCCACAAGATCAAAGCAACCATTACTCAAAATGTTTCTAGCAAGAAGCTGTATCTGCGCGCATGAAGATGTCCCAAGTACCTTCAATCTCAGACATGGTTCTTAGAAGATGCACTTGGCCGATCAGCAAGGAGCCATTTTGCAGTATCTCCATATACATATATAAAAGGCATATGCCTTCAGGACACCATAACTATTTCAAGGTAACCTCCATATTGCTGTTCGTAATCAGTTCCTCTGCTAATCTGAGATTTGTTAGATGGTGAATGGCAAGATACAGAGTGATGGAGGAAGGGGTCAGGAGTGGTCCAAGGGTATGGAATGCTGGAAAGAAGAAACACTAGCAACAGGTGCCAGGAGATGGTTGCTAGGAAAAATGGAATCTAATTAGTGAGGAAAAAAGGTGAGATCTCTCGGCAGAAGCTAAACCATTATCTGAGCTACAAGAAGGGGTCAGATTCTTGATTGTCTGTCATGAGAGACCACTAGTAGATGAACTTGGCATGTACAAACCTTGTAACAGCAAGCAATTCCAGCAAAGCACTAAGTCCCATCATTTCAAAAATTGGGTCCACCCAACCGATGAATTGAAGGTCAACCAACAGGCAAAAGGGATGATATTTTTGTGATAAAGGTTAAGGGAAAAGCCATGTTTGATGCTTCATTTTCTCATTCTTAGATCTAAGCCCTGGTTTGCTGGACATTTTTCTTAGATCTTAGATCCTGTCCATTTTTATGCAGACACTTTTGATGGAAGGTGAACACGCCCTCATTCACATGTGGATATCTGTACTGACTCAAACCTGCTCATGGAGCCAGTGCTTTTTCAGAAGATGGAAGAAGGAAATGAATTAAGTATCCTTTAGTATGCCTTTTGAATCTTATTAGATTTATCTTCCTCTGGAGCCCTGAACTCTGCACCTCAAAAATTGGCAATGATGGACAATCTATTATACACTGATGCTTTAATGTTAATTTAAAGAGAGATGTATCTCGACTCCCTCATATTTAAAGAGTTAAACACTTCTCTTCCATTTTCTGCATGTACAGAGGGGGGTCAATAAAAAAGGAAGAGAATTGCTTTCTTTGATGCATCCTGTTTGCCCATGGATTTGTTTCTTTCAGGATTTATATGTCTCTATGGAGATCTATCCAACATGTGAAAAAGCCCGTTTGGTCTATTGGTTAAATCACCAGGCTAGAAAATGGGAGATTGTGAATTCTAGTGCCACCTTAGGCACAAAAGCCAGCTGAATGACTTTGGGCCAATCACCAGGAGATGGTAAGTTCTAGGCCTGCCTTAGGGATGAAAGATAGACTGGATGACTTTGGGCCCATCACCAGGAGACTGGGAGTTCTAGTCCCACCTTAGACATGAAAGCTGCCGGGTTATTTTAGGCCAATCACCAGGGGACGGTGAGTTCTGGTCCCGCCTTAGACACAAAAGCCAGCTGGGTGCCAGCCCTCTCAGCCCACCCCACCCCAGAGGGTTTCTAGCTGTTGAAGGAGAGAGATGTGTTGGCTATGTTTGCTGCCTTTGTAAAATAAGAACACCAAACAAAACATCTCCCCAAACATCGACTCTGATCCACCTCATGGACCTTGCATGGTAGGAACCAACCCGTTTATTTTGCTCAAGGAGGCAAAGATGAAAAAAAAAGGGTGTATCTGAAGTCCCCATTTCAGCTGTAGCTGAAAACAAGCATTTTTGCCTGCTCTATTTTCCTAGGTAATCACCGAATTGTTTCGGCCTGGGAGAGGGACACCCCCCCCACCTGCCCCCTTTCGCCAGCGGGCACTGCAGCAATCGCCGCCCGGTAGTCTTTGAATCTGCTGCAGGAAGCTTCAGCAAACAGCTGGGAGATGAAACAAAGAAACGCCTAATTGCTATGCAAGGCACAGCAACTCTCAGATGTGATGAGAAACGTGACCGGTCTGGACGAGTTTCCCAAATATCACCAGCCAAGCATTACAGAGAAAGAGGGTCCTAATCGAAAGCCAAAGGCATCCAGAGAGGAAAGGGGGCAATCTTTATCTTTATCTTTATCTTTATTTTGATTTATATCCCGCCCTTCTCCCAACGGGACTCAGGGCGGCTCACAACATATTTAAAAACATAGACATATATACAACCCCCCACCGGATAAAACCAAATTAAACCAATATTTAAAGTTGTGCAATTAAAATTGTTCTTAAAACCTGATTTAAAAACCCGATTTAAAATCCTCCCTAGGCCAGGCCCGCTTGCTGGAAAAGCCATGTCTTGAGGGCGCGGCGGAAAGTAAGGAGATCCGGAATCATCCGGATCTCGGGGGGTAGTTCGTTCCAGAGGGTGGGGGCACCCACAGAGAAGGCCCTCCCCCTGGGGGTCGCCAGCTCTCTCTTTACTGCCCTTCTGATAGCTCCACCGAGCGGACTTTCATTTTGGAGCCTCCTGGAAATTACAAATAGATTCCTCTCTGTGTGTGCCTGTGTGCTCACATGCGTGGGTTAATTCACCAAAGGCTTGGGGTGGGGGTGGGGGGAGGAGGGGGTGCTGAAAAAAGAAAAGAAAAGAAAAGAAAGATAGCAGGGTTTGGAGAAACAGCTGCTAATTAGACACAATCATTCACTATTATTTTTATGCCGGTACTTCTGTGTCATGAAGTATAAAGGGGACGTTGGCTCTGTGTCTCTGTTCTACAAACCCACTACCTGTTTTTGCTTATTAGTTAACTCCTCCAGGTTGCAAAAAATAATAATAATGATTTATTTCCTGGAAAGGGTGCACAGGGTTGTGGAGTAAAGAAGACTGGAGGCCACATGCACTTGGCGAGCCGAGGATATTTGGCTTCCATCCAGCTGGAGAAGGTGGCACTCCCGAGGAATTGTATGTAGGGATGTCATTGAAGTCCACCTGTGCCCTCAATCCAGAGATGGGATTTCTTTTTGCCTTTGGGACACGGGTACCAAGCTGGATTCCCTTTGCATCATGGTTAGCTTCCAATGAGCCTTTCCTTGAGAACACGTTGTGCAAGAGGCCTCCTACAGCGTATCTTTCTATAATGTCGAGCCCTATTATGTACTGTAACCCAACAGCTTCCATTTAGGATTCTCAGAGCGATGGAGTCAAATGCTAAACTCTGGGTTATCTTCTTGAATTAACATCCATGCTACTGATATATTTTTTTTAAATTTTATGTAGTTTGATCTGATGCGGTCCTTCCTGCAAGGTACAGTTCAGGTTTACATCACAGCCTGATCCTTCCTTCCTTCCTTCCTTCCTTCCTTCCTTCCTTCCTTCCTTCCTTCCTTCCTTCCTTCCTTCCTTCCTTCCTTCCTTCCTTCCTTCCTTCCTTCCTTTTTTATCCAACATTTATAAATCACCGTTTCATGTCTGGGAGGAATCAGCTTGCAATGAAGAACAAACAGAAGCAGGACTGTTGAGACCCGGGGGGGGAGGGGAGACACCCAATTGGAGTCTTGGGAGAGCCCTTTGTCAAGCACAGCTTGGGTGGGTGGCAGAGAGTAAGCCCAGCTTGAATGGTTTGTGTGATGTGTGGTAATAAAAAAGAAAGTGCCCTGAATAGATTTTAGCACTGTGAACTTGAAAAGAGAAACAAACTGAAATCAATAATGAACTTCTTGATCCTACTTACAGCACTTACAAGAGCTTAGATATTTTTGTCTGATGGATGAAGGTTGCTCAGCAAAGTTGGTTTGGATAATGTGACCAGTCTACTAGTTAGTTTCTTTCTTTCTTTCTTTCTTTCTTTCTTTCTTTCTTTCTTTCTTTCTTTCTTTCTTTCTTTCTTTCTTTCTTTCTCTCTCTTTCTTCTCTCGCTCTCTTTCTCCCTCATGCTCACTTTTTTCTCTTTCCTTCTCTCTCTTTCTCCCTTGCTCTTTCTTTCTCACTCTCATTACTTCTCTCACTTTTTCTCACTCTCATTCTTTCTTATTTCTCCCTCATTTTTTCTTTCTTTCTGTCTTTCTCTCCTTCTCCTTCTCTTTCTTTGTTTCTCTCTCACTCTTGTTCTCTTTGCTTCCCTCTCTTTCCCTCTCTTTCGCTTTTGTCACCCTCATTCCTTCTCTCTATTTCTCCCTCACTTTTTTCCTCTTTCTATCTCTCTCTTTCCTTCTCTCTCACTCCTCTCTTTCTCACTCTCATTCTATTTCTCCCTCACTTTTTTCTGTCTGTCTGTCTCTCCTTCTCTCTCTTTTTCTTTCTTTGTTTCTTTCTCACTCTTTTTCTCTCTTTGCTTCTCTCTTTCTCTTTCTCACTCTCATTCCTTCTCTCTATTTCTCTCTCTCCCTCTCCCTCTCCCTCCCTCCCTCCCTCCCTCTCTCTCTCTCTCTCTCTCTGTCTCTCTGTCTCTCTCTCTCTCTTTGTACTGGTGTGTCAAGGTGTTCCTGGAATGCTTTTCAATTGGCTCTCATTTCCACACCATTTTGCATTTATTTTATTCCAAGTATGCCTGCGTTGGAATAGATACTCACTGTTGGCAGATTCTGAGTCCCTCCCTCCCTCCCTCTCAGCTGCCTTCTCTATTGTCAAGAGGCAAACATTCCTCCAGGCGAAGATTTAGAGAGTCTGCCATGTGGGGCTCTATCTCCTTCTCCAAGTGGAGAGGACAAACACTTCATGAGCAAACACACTTTATCAGCATAGTCAAAAGGACAAGTTATCATTGCCAAACACTGTCGTTCTTAATTGCCACAATATTGAAGTATTTTCCTTGCGACATCTATTTTACCCCTTTCCCTTTTTTGAAATGTAAGGAAAGCTTCTTTTCATCCTGATTCCAGGTTGCTACATGATAGAGTTTTTTGAGGGGCTGCCACAAAGAAGGGGGGGTGTCAAATTAATTCTCCAAAGCACCTGAAGGCAGGACAAGAAGCAACGGATGGAAACTAATCAAGAAAAGAAGCAACCTGGAACTACAGTAAGGAGAAATTTCCTGGCAGTTAGAATGATCGATCAGTGGAACTACCTGCCTCCAGAAGTTGTGGGTGCTCCATCACTGGAGGCCTTTAAAAAGAGACTGCATAGCCCTCTGTCTGAAATGGTATAGGGTCTCCTGTTGAGCAGGGGGTTGGACTAGAAGACCTCCAAGGTCCCTTCCAACTCTGTTATTCTCTTAGAGTTTATTTGATTTGCACTGTTTTCACAAAGCTAGGAATGTTTCATTCTCAGGTTTACCTTAATCATGTCAACTGAGGATTTTATATGAGATTAGGGACACAGGATAGCATGATCTTTGGCTGGTTGATTTGGCAGACCCCACATGCTCAATAAAGATGCAGTTATGGGGTAGATGGTCATGAAACAGAATCCAGGAACGACCAGAAGTTAACATCACTCTAAGTCACAAACATATTTAGAAAAAAAGAGTATGGTAAAAATGTTTTAGGAACTAGTTTAATGCCAACCCTGTGTTATTTTCAATTTAAAAATTAAAACAAGACCCAAGCCAGATAGTAAAATCCAACCAACCAGCCAACTTCATCTTAAATCATCTCTTGCAAAATGATGGTCATCAGAGGTGACTTTTTAAATTGTTGCCTGTACTGAAATGTTTTTTTTTACACCCCATTGCAACCAAATCAATTATTTTCCAGGCTAACCATTTGAACCAAACTAATTCTAAGGGGCCAGAAGTTAAGATAAAGTTGAGAGAGAATGAGATGGGGCGTAATTTTTCCCTTTCATCACATCTTCCAATGTGATAAATGTAGATTGCACCCTGGAGTCAGGGTCACTCTTAATGATTCCACTTTATTTAAGACTGAAAACATTAATTCCCTAACCTTTGTCTTTGTTTCAAAGATAGGTAAGATGAAAGATGAAAGATGAATGTCTTGGAAATGAGAGCACTTGGACTGGGGCGGGGGGGGACTGTATATATATATATGCTACATGAAAAAATTATCTAAGCTGTTGGAATGGATTTCTTGACCCATGCGTAGCTATATTAAAGGGTATAATTTAACGCAATCTAGCCAAATTAGCATCAATTAGACAGGCTAGATTAAAGGGCATGTCACTAATAAATTTTATGCTAAGCATATTCCTTATAGTAAGTCAGCTTAAAATAATGTTTAATAGAAATGGCTCTTCAAAACAGTGTGGGATTTCTACATCGGAATGTAGAAAAATCCTGAAACTTAATTGCAAAAGTAGTCCTTTGTATCATGGTAATATTAAAATCCTGGTCCAATACGGATTAAAATAGCAATCCATATTTGGTTCTTAAGCTAATATCTCAGTGGATTCTCCAATTAGAAATTAGAGATCTCTGCAAATCTCCCCAAAAGAGCTTAAACACTAGCGCGCAACTCCTTAAAGTCACTGCATTTTTTTTCCCTGGATCCTGGAGCTGTCCAAAGCACCCTTATTACTTTTCTGGTCTTTGATCCTAAACAAAGTAGGGACATTAAGAGAACACCGAGATTTCTTAAAATTATAATATACCAGTAAAAGCAGTTAGAAATGTTACAACATCAATGCAAAAATAAATAATAGTCCTGAGCATGAACAATAAGTAGAAGAATAACCGAATAATAATAACAGAATAATAGAGTTGGAAGAGACCTTGGAGGTCTTCTAGTCCAACCCCCTGATTAAGCAGGAGACCCTATATCATTTCAGACAAGTGACTGTCCAGACTCCTAAAAACCTCCAGTGATGGAGCACCCACAACTTCTGGAGGCAAGAAGTTCCACTGGTTAATTGTTCTCACTGTCAGGAAGTTTCTCCTTAGTTCTAGGTTGCTTCTCTCCTTGATTAGTTTCCATCCGTTGCTTTTTGTTCTGCCTTCAGGTGCTTTGGACAATAAGTGGACCCTGTCTTCTTTGTGGCAGCCCCTAGTCCTTCTTTTCATTAGACTAGACATACCCAATTCTTACAACCGTTCTTCATGTTTTAGCCTCCAGCCCCCTAATCATCTTTGTTGCTCTTCTCTGCACTCTTCCTAAGACTCAACATCTTTTTGCAGATTGACAGTTTCTCAGCTGAGAAAGCAGGGCAGGCATTCTGTAGACAGGACCATGTAGCTTCTCTGTTTGTTTTCCAGCTGAAACCTTTTCAGCATGTTTGGATTTTACAGTTTAACACCCTAATTTTGTACCATCAACCTAGTTTTGACCTGTGCTGCTTGTCCTGAGTGCTCAGCTACTTGGCCTGAGATCAGAAAAATTATGGTGTGCTGGCATCCATCCATGGACAGATGGAGTTCCATCTTCCAAACTCAGGTGCTTTGAGAGTTCACCGCAGTGTGGTTTATTGCAGATCCCTGAAGTAACCAGCGCTGCAAAAACGGGCAAGTTACTAATTAGTCGCCCGCATTTACAGAAGACCAGGATCCCACCCCTCCGAGCTTCTGCCTGAAAAAAACCCAAAGCTACAAGTGATAACCATTTTATTTTAGTTTTCTGGAAGAAAAAAAAAAAAGAAGAAAAAGAAAGCAAAAACAAACAAACAAAAAAAACACCCCACCCCAAAAATACTTCTCCACCAGTTTGGCTCATTAACCTATAACTGTGCAAAAGAAAGAGTCAATTATGTTGCCACATCCGATGTGTGTAAAGATAATTACTCTGCAAAGAAGACGTAAGGATGTCCATAAAGGCAGTGAAACGCGACCTATTAAATCAAGCTTGAGCCTATTATGGGTCAGAAAACTCATTTGTGGGGCCAAGAACCTCATGGCTCTGAGCAATCTACCCTGAATTCCTGCGGCATTTTTTTTTGTCCTCCACAATAAACTTAAAATCTCTCTTTTCCTTCCTGTCATGGCTCGGATTACCAACTGAAGATACACATTTCAACTTGTTCTTTTCTTGTAGTCTTCTAGACATTGTTCAGGAGTGGCTCAACTGCCCTCAAGAGCAGTTGGGAATCCAGATTAGCTATGGCTGTGGTGAGCCACAGGGCACTGTAGAGGGTGGACACCCTGAACCCCCCAATCCTAAAAATTAAATGAAAGCGACAGTGTTTAAAAATAGATTGAAATCTCATGGAACTTTAACCGAAGTCTTATGAGGTCTCAATGGTCTTGTGCCAGACTTCAGGATGTTGCACAAGGGTGCTGCTGAAAATTTGTAGCAATCTTCTGAGATTGTGTAGGTTTGTGGTCTACTGGTTCTGAACCATAAGTCTGGAATCAAGTCTTCAGCACTGTCCAAGTTTGAAGGCTTCCCAAAAAATAAACCAACCCTTAAAGATTCTTTATTTGACTAGAAGGTGGTGCAGAGGCTGGTTAATTGATCCTACTCTTATTAAGATGGATAATTTTCAGGGTAATATTTGTGGTTAATTGTAGATATACTGCAATATTGATCAAATATATTTCCTTCCTTCCTTCCCTCCCTCCTTCATCCCTCAACTTTTAGAATCTCCATAATATTTTGCCACATACAAACCCCTTGCGCCCTGAGTCCGCAAGGAGAAGGGCGGGATATAAATTTAATAAATAATAATAATAATAATAATAATAATAATAATAATAATAATAATAATAATAATAATAATTGCATTGAACAAACAAACAAGCACCGTCAGTGTGGATGAATAGCCTCTTGATTCCCATTTTATGCATAAAACAAAAGTTTTTAAATAAATATATACCAGTAAGCCTTATAAGGATTTTTCTAATAAGCCAACGTATCAATGGTACAGTTCAAAAGCAGAAAGCAAAATAATTCTTTCTCTCTGTGTATATGTACAAACACACACACACACACACACACACACACACACACACACACACACAATTATGGAACATACAGCTAACATTTTGGTTGTTTAGATCCAAGGTGTATTGTTGCCCCGGAATGGACACTGAACTTAATATAGCAGAATTTTCCCCCTTGGGCAACCTGCAGTACAGGACAAATATCAGTTAGGTTAATTTAATCTCCAGCAATCCTGATTGTATCCCTTAAGGCAACATTTAGATGGGAGTTTGTTACAGTATTTTACAAATCAAATTAAAGACTCTTATGTTAATAGATTTTAGAATGAGCTGACACATCTTTTGCTCAGAGTCAGCTTCCCTATGGACTGGAGCACGGCTCTGCGGAGCAAAATGGAAAATGCTTAACTCTACCTGCCCTCCACAGAAGGAAGGATTTTAAAAAAAAACTAAAATAAAATAAAAATATATAGCCTAATACCAGGTTACATAAACAACTGATACTCGATTGGCATTGTTCGTTAGCAAAGTGAATTCTACCAAGTTACAACAGTTAGAAAAATTAATCAATGGAACGGCTTGCCTCCAGAAGTTGTGGGTGCTCCAACACTGGAGGTTTTTAAGAAGAAATTGGACAGCCACTTGGTCTGAAATGCTATAGGGTTTCTTGCTTGAGCAGGGGGTTGGACTAGAAGACCTCCAAGGTCCCTTCCAACTCTGTGATTCTGAGTGTTGATCTTTCGTTAGAAATGAAATTTTAAAAGGTTCAGAACTCAAATGCAAGAAGCAGCTCTCCATCCTTGAGTCAGCTCAGCTCGGAAGAGAGACAGAAGAAGGAATAATTTATTTATTTATTTTATTTATTATTTCAATTTATATCCCGCCCTTCTCCCGAAGGACTCAGGGCGGCTCACAACATTATTAAAACAAAGAAAGACCCACACACCCCACCGAATAAAACCAAATTAAAACCAAAATTTTTATGTTGTGATAATTAAAATTTCTAAAAAACCCAGTTTAAAAATCCTCCCTAGGCCAGGNTCCCCATCTGTTTTGTCTGGGAATTCTGGAATTTGTCATCCCAGCTTATCTGTGGCAGCACAGTAGGAGAGAGAGAGGAAAAAAACCTTGAATGGATGGTTTTCTATCTCCAGGGAAATAATTGGCTGTTTCTTTAAAAGGTCTGTACCATTTTTAAAGGCTATTGCTGTCCCAACCGAGATTTACCGATGCTAATTAAACATATAATAAACATTTTTTTCCAATAAAATTTAACTGGTAATCTGATATAGATGCCACATCTACAAGTTCCAGGCATTCCAGGTATTTCAGCCCAAACCTGGCTGCAAATCCTGTTTAACACCTTTATTGTTTTACTTGGATTCACACGGGTGCCTTCCTAAAGAAAATGGCTTTTGTCTCCTTATTTGAATGGATGCTCTTTAAATCACACTTTACAGGGCCTTCCATGAAAGGCCCGGTCTTGGCTAAATTTACTTTGCTTTAAGCAGGTAATAAATACGGAACAGTGTTCCCTTCCATCTGTATATATTTTAATAGAACGTAATCATTTAACCCAGACTCTGTAAACAGATTAGTAATAGAAAATGTGTCATAACAATTTCTTACTGCCGGATGAATTACCATTATTGTTTGGGCAAGTGAAAATCCTCTCTGCTATCTCAAATTATCTTCCTTTTTAAGCAGGGTACAATGTGTGAATCATTTCCATAATTATACCTGAGAGGAAAAAATCACACGCCCGTATGATCACGTCAGCCGAGAACCTCTCTTTTGATCTCTTGCTAGGCTACTGATGCATTCCCAAGACACCCTATAAATGTCTAGGGAGATTGTCGGTCATCCAGGTCATGGTTGTCCCAAAAGGCTACTGGACTTTCTTGTTTCGCTAGAAGAGTTTTGCTTCGCTTCCAAGAAGCTTCTCCAGTTCTGACTGAATGGTGGAGAATGGAAGGATTTATATTCCTTGCAGTCACCTGGTCGTTCGCGCTCTCTCTGAGAGTTGTGGAGGCCACTTCAAATGCTGCAGGAGTATGAAAAGATTTTGAGAACAAAATTGCAGACTGTAGGTTTCAGGTGACCTTGAAGGCACAGATAAATCTCCAAGAAGCCTAATCAGATGACTGTAAGGAATGTAAATCCTTCCATCCTCCGCCATTCAGTCAGAACTGAAGAAGCTTCTTGGATGAGAGGTGAAACGTCTTCAAGGAAAAACAAAGTCCAGTTGCCTTTTGAAAAAGCACCTTTGGGAACAACCACATCCTGGATGGCTGAGAATTTCCACAGACATTTGAGAAGGAGAGATACTTCCTGTCTTGTTTTCTCAGGTTTAATATAGTCTTTGATGGCTTATCCCTGCTCTTGTATGCTACTTTACATGGCTTGAACACTAATCGTGCAAGCAGCGTGAGGAAATAAATTAATTTCCACAATCCCCTATGCCAGAGTAGAAATCTGTCAACATTTGGCTGTCGTCAGGCTAATTCAGCCACCAAGGGACAATATGCATGTCGCTGTGCTTTCTAATTTACACGCAGGAGACAACGGCACCCGTGTCTTCTCCTCTTATTGCGAACTGCTTTCCTTTCCAGTTTTGGCTTTGCTTTTGCAGTTACTGATGTAAATGCTAATGCTCGTGTCAAATCAAGATTAATTCGATTTGCATCCTCTTTGTTCTAATGATGTATTTCATTTCTGCTGCCCAGGCAAGTTTTGTTTTAAATCACACCTGTATTTTGCCATAATAATGACAAAAAGTTTGCAGCTCTGGGTGGAAGAAGAAGGGGTAACCTTTAAAGAGTTTCTGCTTGCTTTATCAGGAAGGGAGGAAGGAAGGAAGGGAGGGAGGGAGGGAGGGAGGGAGGGAAGAAGGGAAGAAGGAAAGAAAGAAAGAAAGAAAAAAAGAAAAAAAGAAAGAAAGAAAAAAAGAAAGAAAAAAAGGAAGGAAGGAAGGAAGGAAGGAAGGAAGGAAGGAAGGAAGGAGGGAGGGAGGGAGGGAGACAATGAGGTAGGAAAGAATGAAAGAAGGAAGAAATGAGGGAGAAAGGGAAGAAGGAAGGAAGAGAGGGAGGGAGACAATGAGGGAGGGAAGAAAGAAAGAAGGAAGAAAGGAGGGCGGGAGGGAGGGAGGGAGGGAGGGAGGGAAGAAGGAAGGAAGGGAAGGCCCTTCAACCACTTACTCATGCCCTAGTACCACATCTTGCAATGTGCTATACATCACACTGCCGTTGAAGACCACCCAGAAGCCACACATGGCTCAAAATGCAACAACACGAGCAGTTACAGGTGCCTCTCAGCATTGTCATGCCCCACCATGGCTACACAAACGTCACTGCCTGCCAATCTACTTCCGAATTCAATCCACGGAGCTGGTTATTACCTACAAAGCCACGTAGGGCACAGGGCCTGGATACTGTATCTCAAAGACCACTTATCTCTAATTGTTTCTGCCCCTCTAATGTGTTCTGGCAGAGTGGGGGCACTCCAGGTCCCCCTTTATTAAATATTGTCCCTTTGCAGAACTGGGGGATCCTGCCTTCTCGGTCAGGGCCTCCACCCTCGGGAGGAGCATCTGCCCAGAGATAAGGAGAAGCACCTTTTCTCCGAGGGTTGCGGAAAGCTCTTAAAAGCTGGCTTCAATCTTAGGCTTAGGGTCTGTGCATTTGGGCGAACCTGCCTTGTTTTGTTGG
>NW_015387376.1:737209-760047 GCF_001527695.2 Protobothrops mucrosquamatus | reverse complement strand
GAGAGAGAGAGAGAGAGAGAGAGAGAGAGAGAGAGAGAGAGAGAGAGAGAGGGCAATGTTCTTTTGACAACAGCAAATTAGATGGCAATTAATAAACTTTAGTCATCATCATGATCAGATTAACCGGTCAATCTGGGAAGTGATCTTTTCCATTAATCTGTGTCTCCGTAACAATAAGCAGCGTGCTGTGCACACCAGTAAGCAAGGATATGTGTTCAAACATGAGGGGCCATCATACTGGAGGCTAAAAAATGTATAAAGAACAGTTGCTGGAATTGGGTATGTCTAGTTTAATGGAAAGAAGGACCAGGGGTGACATGATAGCAGTTCTTCCAATATTTGAGGGGCTGCCACAAAGAAGAGGGGGTCTACCTATTCTCCAACATCTGAAGGCAGGACAAGAACCAAAGGATGGAAACTGAACAAGGAGAGAAGCAACCTAGAATTAAGGAGAAATTTCCCAGACAGTGAGAACAATCAATCAGTAGAATGGAAGTTGCCTCCAGAAATGGTGAATGTTCCAACTCTGGAGCCTTTTAAGAAGAGACTGGACAGCCATTTGTCTGAAACGGTATAGACCTTCTTGCCTGAGCAGGGGGTTGGACTAGATGACCTCCAAGGTCCCTTCCAACTCTGTTATTCTGTTGATTCTGTTAGTCATGTAGTCTACCAGGCATTGGACTGGACAAGGATTTTCCTATAATCCAGATATCTTTCCAACAGTGGTCAGCTATCAATCCGAAGCTAGATTAAAATAAAAAAAGTTGGTGGTATCCCCCAGATACAGGAAAAGAAAGTCAATTTTGGGTTTTAAGGCAGCTTCAAATTAAAGGGAAACTTTATGAGGACTAGTCTCCTTCTAACCCTTCTGTCTTTGGTCTAGTCAACTGATCATCTTCTGGAAGGTCACAAGCCTTCCATTGGTTGCATTCCAAGTTTAACAGGCCCGTTCTTTAGTCAATCTTATACTCTCTTTCGACCACAAGAGATTTTTATCGTTGTCCCAACTAACAGCTATTGTAGGTTGTGAAGATGACGCTATTACCTCCTCCTTGCCATTTTACGTTAGCAGAGTAAGTGCACACAGGTAGCCCTAGACGTACGGCCACAACTGAGCTCAACGTTTCGGTTGCAAAACGAGACATTTGTTAAGTGGTCTATGGATGCCATGCAGAGATACGAAGAAGGACATCTTGAAACTTTGCTGGAAATTATAGTCTTGTCCAAGACAGTGGATATGACTCAAAGTCTTTTATTCAATTAAATTGCTGACACATTCCTGGCGGGCTATCAAGAGTGCATTTACAAAGGCAATTAAAACAGCAAAATGCAAGCGCTATAATTAGGACCATATCTGCCCAAGGATTAAAGGATGCAGGATTCCGTCGCTGTTAAAGGGGACGTCCCTCTGTGAATGTTGCTTCTAAAGAGATCGGGGACATAATATTGCCTTTTTTTTTTCCAACAGAGTTTTGAAATCGGTTGCAGCTGTTGCAGAATTTAGGGACTCTGGAATTTTATTTATTTATATAGTATACCATCATGAACAACACGGTTAATATGACAAGGACCTGATACTGGTATTTCTCAAATGACGGTGACAATTGATTCCAGAATTTATGTTGCTAAGTGAAAAATTTGTTAAGCGAGTCTGGCCCCATTTTATGACCTTTCTTGCACAGTTGTTAAACTGAATCACTGCGTTGTTACATTAATAACATGGTTGTTAAGCTTCCCCATTGCAAACAAGGATCACATGACCCCAGGACACCCCAATGAATCTACAATTAAGATATCACTCGGCTTAGAACATGTCCTCAACCTTAAAAAAATGGAATATAAAGTAATGATGAATAGAAGATGGCAGATAATCCTTAGCTTATCACATGGCAGGTTTGAGCTTTGAATGGGCCCTGAGGCTGGATGACTGTAGCAGTCTATCCCAGTGTTTTTCAACCTCAGCAACTGTATCATAGGTGGACTTCAATTCCCAGAAGGCCAGTGTGGCCTTCAAGTCCCAGAATGATGGCTGGGGAATTCTGGGAGATGAAGTCCACCCAGCTTGAAATTGCTGTGGTTGAAAAAACATTGTTCTTTTCTATTCAGGATGATCATAATATTTGTGGACAGCACGGCTGGCTGGGGGATTCTGGGAGTTGAAGTCCACAAGTCTTCAAGTTGCCAAGGTTGGACACCCCTGTTCTAAATGGTCCAGATGGTTCTCTTATCGATAACTATGCTTGAAGACTTTCCTTAAATCCACCTTTGTCTAACAGGAGACGTTGCCAAGAAAGCAGGCAACTGCACTTCGTCTTCCATCCCTTTTCAATAAAACCTTTTAGAAGAAAAAAAGAATCAAGTCAAACCACGTCCCGTTTGAACAGCTCAAACGACTATATCAAAGAGTAAAACAGAATAAAGAAGAATAAAACAGATGAGCTATGTATTGTCAGGGGGAAACCAAAC
This sequence comes from Protobothrops mucrosquamatus, assembly GCF_001527695.2. Lineage (NCBI taxonomy): Eukaryota > Metazoa > Chordata > Lepidosauria > Squamata > Viperidae > Protobothrops > Protobothrops mucrosquamatus. Next base: position 757,581 of record NW_015387376.1, on the reverse strand, counting down.
TTATATGTGTGTTGGCCACCAAGAACGTGGAACTGCCTTCTGCATTCTCTTCCTAGCCCTTGTATTTGACATTAATTTACCTACTTGATTTCTAAGAGGTTGACAATTGCTGGCTTTCTCTCCCCAGGGGTAGAAAGTGAGAAGTCAATTGTTATTCCCTATATCAGTTACACTGGTAAAGCCCCTAACTGTATTTTATAAAATGTGCTATCTGCAGATAAGAATTTGATTTAACATCCAATTAAAAGCCGTCATTGAAAAATTACTTCAAATAAACCTTTTATTTTCTTTAATCAGTCTTCAATTCAAGCCTTCCCCGGACCTAGTGAACCAAATACCGGTCCTCATGAATTTTGATTAAAAAAATTGGAGCCTGTTTCGAACTTAAGCAGAGATTTTTTTTTGTTGTTGCACAGTTTGATAGAAATTTAATAAATCTATGAATCCTCACCAGTGTCATTTATCATCTTTTTTTTTCCCTCCCCACAAGGCTGGCCTATTATGCCTCGGCAGTAAATTATGAGGCAGCCAGCAAACCAAAACTTTTCAGCCTGATATGGAGAAGAGATATAATCACCTGCGTTGAACCGTATAATTATAGGCGAATATGAAACTGTGAAACATTAGGTCCCTGTTTTGAATATATAATGGGCAGCCTTTGAGCGGCAGCGAAGATTTCTAGCTGATCTAATATAGTTCAGTTTACCGTTGTATCGAACAATTTGCCTTTAATGAAAATGACAGCAAAGCATTATAAAAAAAAGGAGCAAGCTTTTGTCAGAATGATTAGTGGAATTTCCATTGAGCTGGGATAAGCAAAGCACAAAACCAAGTAATCATCCTTAACACTTTAGATTTAGCCATTGTGCCTTCGGAAAAAGCCATAGGGTGATTGCAACATTTATTTTTTGGGTGTGTGTGTGTTTAGGACTAGAACTGGGTGTTATATTGAGTAAAGTATGTGTGTGTGTGTGTATGTGTCTGGGGGGGATTGACTGGAAGTGTCCTTCAGTGATGGAACCATAAAAAGAAACCAGTTGGGTCAGCTGATCTCTTAGTAAGTCGTGTGATCCGGTTGGAGGGTCAGCTGACCTATAGGAGATTTATGGGGGAGTGGCCAGCCGGTAAGAAAGAATCTGCACAGACTTCCAGGTGCAAACTTGAAGTCCCACCCTTCTCAGCACGAGGGTTATGCTGGTTGGGCAGTTCTGGGAACTATTCTACAGTTGTGAAGGGCATCCAGTTTGGGAACATCTGGTTAAGAAAATCCATGATCCTTCCAGTATTTAGTGGTTCTCCCAGGAGGGGTTTTCTAGGCTAGGTTAGGGGTCTGCAACCTTGACAATTTTAAGACTTGTGGACTACAGCTCCACAAGTCTTAAAGTTGTCAAGGTTGCAGACCCCTGGGTTAAGTCCTTCTCCCATACAAGGAGAAGCTCTATCCCCTGGAACAGGGGTCTTCAAACTCGGCCCTTTTACTCATGGACTTCAGTCAGTGTGCCTGACTGAGGAATTCTGGGAGTTGAAGTCCATGAGTCATAAAAGGGCTGAGTTTGAAGACCCCTGCCCTGGAATCTCTGTAGTGCTGCCCTAGTTTCTGAGAAAACGGTCTTTCTAAGTGTATTCTTCTAAATTCTTCCTCTGGTAAAATCTGAACTAGCAACTCCACCACGGACCTAATTTGCTACTCAATCAACTATGCAACCATTGGCCAGAAGTCAGACTCCCGAATTTTACATTTTTGTCATTAAATAAACTTTATGAAACATTAATTGGTTCTCTCAGCTTATCTTCTATTACACGGGGTGTGTGTGTGTGTGTGAGAAACATTACTGTGATCCTAGGCAAGAAATAGCCATGTATTTTGATACTTGGTGGGACAAAGAAGAGCACGGATGTATATAACCTTAGTTGAAATGGATTAACGAATCATTTGAGCATGAAATGTAAAAATGGCTACCTGATAATTGAACCCTGGAGGGTCTTCTCTTGATGCCGAGGCCTTTTCCTACTGGCCCTTCCTTTTAACAACTTCATGACTTTTGGGTGGAAAGTCTCAGCAGAGTAATGACTCAAGAGCCTGACAAAAATTGCGTTGCATTTTTTTTCTGAAGCACACCTGGGCAAAAAACATCTGCAGTTCTTCACTACTAACATTTAGTCTTTATGTTGCTCAGGAAAGTAAGTATGCAGCTGCTGTTCCACCCTTACCAGATCACGTCTGTGTCTGTTGTATAAGTACATGTGTTCATTCTCTATCTACTAGGCCCATGGAGATTCTGAAGGCTTCACAAATGGCTTTCATTATTCAAAACAGAAAGTTTTCATAAAGTTATAAATCAACCCATCTGTTTTTTTCTCTCCTAAAAGGCATCCAAGAGGTTCATAGAAAAGTTATGATGGAGGCCATCAATTTAAGAAAAGAAGCAAGAGAGGAGATGAAATAACAACTAGAATTCCTGATAGGGTAGCTTAAGAAATAGCCTTGTCTCTGCTCTTGAAGAAGAAGAAAGATTAAATATAGCGGGAATATAAAAGGAAACAAATGGGCATAAAAGAGAAAGAACACATCTGGGCAGCAAAGAACTAAAATGCTATGTATCTCTTCACTGCCATCTAGTGTTCATCTGGATTTTTGCAACCCAGATAGAGAAGCTCAACCTCAGATGAAAGGCATGGAATGTTCCCACACAGAAGATACATGCAGATGATATAATAAGTCTGCATTGTGTTCCCTGATAAAATACGGCTATAATGTGGATTGCTGTGTGCAGAACAATTTGTAAATGTCTCATTAAAATGTGCTTTTTGTTCATTTTTTTTTCTTTTTCACCTCAAACCAGGCTCATCTGCTTCCTGGCTATTTTCGTTTTTTCCAGGGAGAAAATGTCACATTTTCTTGTCAGACAATATAAATAACCTTTACAGTTCCCTCCCTCCCTTTCATGCCCTCCACAAGCGTCTGCCCTGCTTTCTCCCTGATTTATCTTGCACGGAGAAGGTTTGTATCTATAGAACAGGAATCTTTAAGAAACTGGATAATTGGTATCTGCTTGAAGGAAGAAGGTGAGAACTGAACAATGCATTTTCTCTAGAGAGCTGTATGGAGACAGAGGGAGAAATATACAAGATAGATAGACAGACAGACAGACAGACAGGCAGACAGACAGATAGATGTAGATAGATAGATAGATAGATAGATAGATAGATAGATAGATAGATAGATAGATAGATAGATAGACAGACAGACAGATAGATAGATAGATAGATGATAGACAGACAGACAAAGAGAGAACTTAAGGGGTTTCTCCTAAGCCTCTTTCTCCACTCACTTTGCACCTGTGGGCCATGCCATCTCTTATCTGGCCATCCCTTAGGTACCATCATTGCCCCCGCCACCACCTTCCAAGGTAATTCCCACGTACCGTTACACATCATCACACAGGTGTCATCACTTTTATGCCACGATGGTTTGTTACATAGGACACTGCCCTGAATTGGATTGGATATGACTGAGGGGTGTGTATGTGTGTGTGTGGAGGGGGAATCTATTTTACGAATACAAGTTTCCTTTTGAAACATCCCCTGGGAGACTTACTATTTCTCACAGCCCTTGGGAACGAGAAGGATGATCTCGGCAGTGTGAAAAACACTCCTGGGAAGAGGCGAAGAACACAAGGAAACTTGACTGACTACCAAAAAGAACAGTGGTACTGCAGAGGCTTCAGCTTTCCTCATTCCTTGTGTTTCCTTGGTTATTTATTTTGGTTCCCAGAGGTGGTCAGAAACCCTGGCAGGTCGAGCCTATCCCTTCTCTTTTCATCTCTCTCCCTCCCCCCTCCTCCCTCTCTCCTTCTCCTTTCTCCCCCTTTCCTCTCCTCCCTCTCTGTGTTTCTCCTTCTCTTTGACTATCTCTCTCTCCCCCTCTTTCTTTCTCCCTCCCTCTCTCCCTTTCTCCCTCTGTCTCCCTTTCTCTCTCTCCTTCTGTTTCTCTCTCCCTCTCTCTCTCTCTCTCTCTCTCTCCGTCTCTCTCCCTCTCCCTCTCTCTCGCTCCCTTGCAGAGTTTCAAATACATTCTTCTCAATCTTCAAATAGATTTGAAATTGAAGTGACTTGGCATTTCCTCCCCCCCCCCCGCCCCCAGATTGGTGTCATTACAATCTACACCAACACCAGTGCAACCTTTTCTCAGTGGTTGACATGTGATACTGAAAAAGCTTTAATTTTCCATAAAACTTGATTTCTTTCCATGACTATTTTCGGGGAAGGTTCTCTAGTGACATATGAGGCTCTGCAAGCGAAATTATGAAAAGGAAAAAAAAAGAAAAAGGAAAGAAAACAGTCTTTTGGCCTGGCACCAGGCCCAGGTAAATGAAACACAAATCTTTCAGCTACTGTGAAAGACACAACAAGCTGTGCTGTGGCAAAGTGATTAAGTCAATGGACAAGTTTAAGGTTACATATACCAGGGGACCCTTGGCACACTCAAGGAAACAGGGTTAGAGCTACCCACATAAGGTGTGTTGGATATGTTCACCACCTTGAGTTATTTGTAAAAAAAATAAGACAGGTGGGAAATAAATAAATAACCTAGAAGACGTTTCCATTCCAGAGTCCCATCCCAACAGGAAGTCTCATGTATCCTGGAATGAGAAGTTTGGACCCAGAAATGAAGAAGAGGACATAGGATGGCACAAGGAGGTGGAGAAAGTGATAAATCTGAAGACTGTCTTGGAGGTAGATCCTATACCAGCTGGGATCCTCCCATTTAGATGGTAGGTCATTTCCAAACTGCCCAGAGGATCAGATGAATCCCACCCTGGGTGGATTTCTAGAGGAACCTAAGGCCGTAAAGTTGACTTCTCCCTTATTCTCTCTTGGTCTGTAAGTTGGAGGGTCAGCAAAGGAGAAGAAGCAGAAGGTTAAGGGAATTGTGGATGCTGAAAAAAAAATACATTTTCGAAAGTGAGGAAAAAACAGAGCGAAGCTTCATTCTGTCTGAGCAAACTCTAGGGATTAAAGCTTTTCACAGAACAAGCAGATTCCGAGGACAAAGGAGGCTGAAAGAAGAGTCACAGTGAGATGACACTTTATAGAGAGCTATTTGAAAGGGAACTCTTAGATAAATGCCAAATCAGTTCAGAATGACGGGATTCCACAGCATGCCAGACCAGGTTAAAATGTGGTTAGGTAGTTTTGGATCCACCATGCGCTGGAGGAATCCAACCACCGACTCACACTGCATTCGTGTGGGAAGCACTGAAGCATTTCCAGGTTGAAAGGATTAGCCAGTGATATCACCATTGCCTGGGGGGGACCCCCGTTTTGGGGCTTCTTGCATGTCCCTGACAGGAGCCAGAAGGGGGGGATGGGAGCTCACCCACCCCAGGGCAGCACCTGGATCTCGAACGCAGGCTTGCTAATCTCGGACCCAGTGTCCTGACCTATGCTCCTTAACCACTGACTTAGCTCAGGGATTGAAAACAAGACAGTCCTTCACCATTTCTTCTGTAACCTTTCCAAGTATGGTTGGGGTCAAATAATATTTCCCCTATCCCTTCTCTCCCAGCCATACGTCCTAAAGACTTAACACAGGTGATATAGTTTACCTTAATGTACCTGTCTGAACTCCTAAATCTCCCTCTTGCAAGATGGCCTTTGGCCCCACCACACCTCTGGAATGCCATAAGGGCAGGTGTAGCCCGCAAGCCGACTGCAACTGCACACATGTTATGTGGATCCACCCATCCCAAAGAGTGCCTTTATTTGGCCCATAACGTAGCAGCAATTGCGTTTGGCTAATCAAGGTTACAAGTTGGATAGGCTTTGTGAACCCAACCAAGGGCCCTCTCTTGGTGGCCTTCTTCTCACTTTTTGGTTTTTGCCTTCTGTGATTCCCACCTCCCACTCATTTAGGAATGACCCCCTTCTTCTTTGCAAAAGCAAAGGGCTAACCCACAAAGACACAACCCACACAGTTGTTCCTGCCTCTCTGTAGAACTAAGAAGAAATGTCCTGGCAGAATAATTAACCAGTGGAGTGACTGTGGGTGCTCCAATACTGGAGGTTTTTTTAGAAGAGATCGGACAACAATTTTTGAGATTTTTTTGAGATTTTATTAAATTTATACCCCGCCCTTCTCCCGGAGGACTCAGGGCGGCTTACAGCCAGTTTAAAACAGTGGTACAATACAAAATTTAAAAAGATTAAAAATAACTATTTAAATTTGGCCGCTTCTACTAAAAATTTAATTTAAAACCCCTTTAAAATTCTGCCTGAAATAGTATAGGGTTTCCTGCTTGAGCAGGGGGTTGGACTAGAAGACCTCCAAGGTCCCTTCCAACTCTGTTCTTCTGTTACATGTCCATCTGCTCACTTTGGAGACTGACAAACTTCATTGGGAAAGGCACATTATTCCCTCCCCCCAAATGGGATGGTAACTTTTGACTGTCCCTCCTGGCTTCCCCCTGCCCTCTCTCCTCTCTTTGCCACGTAGCCCGAGTCGGGCAGGTGACAAGCCCAGCTGGAGAGCCCCCGTTCCTGTTCTCCATGGCCACAAATCAGACGCCACAGCGGGAGAGTCTCCACTGGCAGTAATTGGTACCATCTGTTGCTGCTTGGCATTCCAGCATTTCATCTTCCAGCCCAAGCATTCATCACCAGACCAAAAACCCAGCCAGCTGACACTGAAAGATTAACTTGAATTGATTTGCTTGGATAAACTCGCCTGGGTGCGCGCCTCAGTTGGTACAGCACATTCCTGTTAATAGCCATCCTCCACCACCACCCCCTTCCACATCCCAGATGTTTACCAAGCAATTGTCTGTCTTAGTTCCTTTCACGTGACCTCTGCACTTCTGCATCTTCCTTCCTAAGGATTATCATTTAGAAGAGAGAGGGGTTTTTTTCCCCTCCCCGGGAAAGAAAAAGAAAGAAAGAAATGGAAGAGTGATCAAAGCACCACTCGGCAGAAGGAGAGGAGAGCAAAGATGACAGAGTGGAGAGAAGAAGACACAAAAGAGTACCAGGAGAAGGTGCCAGAGGGTCAGTTTTGAAACCAGAGCGAAAGAGGAGGAAGAGGGCAAGTGGAGATTGAAGCTGACCCTCTTAAGAGCTATTTGACACCTCATGCCAGGTCTGTCTCTAAGGGTAGCAGACATTCTAACACAGGGACAGAATCAAGAGCACATGAAGCGTTAGTACCACTTTATAAGGCCGTGGTAAGAACACATGTGCAATATGGCATCTGGTTTTGATCACCACGATATAAAAAAGATGTTGAGACTCTGGCAAACAGTGCAGAGAAGAGCAACAAAGATGATCAGGGGGCTGGAGGCTAAAACATATGAAGGACAGTTGCAGGAATTGGGTATGTCTAGTTTAATGAAGAGAAGGACCAGGGGTGACATGATAGCAGTCTTCCAATATCTCAGGGGTTGCCACAAAGAAGAGGGAGTCAAGCTGTTCTCCAAAGCGCCTGAAGGCAGGACAAGAAGCAACGGATGGAAACTAATCAAGGAGAGAAGCAACCTGGAACTAAGGAGAAATTTCCTGACAGTGAGAACAATTAATCAATGGAATCGTTTGCCTTCAGAAGTTGTGGGTGCTTCTATCACTGGAGGTTTTTAAGAAGAGTCTGGACAGCCATTTATCCAGGATGGTATATGGTCTCCTGCTTGTGCAGGGATTGGACTGGAAGACCTCCAAGGTCCCTTCCAGCTCTGTTATTCTGTTAAATCTGTGAAGGGTAGACTTTTTTTCAAGATTAGATGGCGTTTCCAGCATCGGTGTCAAAGGACACCATCAAGGGGTACTTAGCATGTGGAGAAGAACCATCACAATGAACCCACGTCAATAGGAAGTGGCTTGACACAATGACTGTTTCTCCATTGACCTCAAAAGTGTCTGTTAAAGGTGTCGAGTGGCGATTCTCTTCACTCAGCAGCCACCTGAACTTTGTAACTGGGAAACGGAGAGAGATCAGAGCTAAATCTTTGAAAAGTGAAATGCGGCACCTTTGAGTTATTGTTGCAAATCGCAAGGCACCCATTTTGCTTCAATGGCATCCGTCAATATACTCAGCTCAAAGGATTTATTTCTGTCAAAATGAAATCAGTGGACAGAAAAGCCATTCAAGCAATATATAGATTCGGAAAAGAGAGAGAGAGAGAGAGAGAGAGAGAGAGGGAGGGAGGGAGGGAGGGAGGGAGGGAGCAGGAGAGAGAGAGAGAGAGAGAGAGAGAGAGAGAGAATTTAATATCTGAAAGTAGAGCTTTTCGTTTAGTCCCGGCGTTAATCATGCTGCATTCTGCTCTATACAGTAGTTGTTGTTTTTTAAAAATCCATTTAAAATATCCTTGTCAATTTGTCTTTATTCTTCACAGTCAGCATCTTTCCAAGATGCGCAGGTTAAAATGTAAACTCTCTTAAAATGAAACAGGAAGTCCTCAACTTACAACAGTTCATTTAGTGACCGTTCAAAGTGACAACGGCAATGAAAAAGGGGGACTTAGGATCAGTTTTCACACTTAACGATTATTGTAGCATCTCCGTGGTCACGGGATAAAAATTCAGACCCTCAGCGATTGACTCACATTTATGACGGTTGCAGCGTCTTGGGGGGTGTTTGTGTGTCACGTGATCCCCTTTTGCGAACTTTCGCACCAGCCAATTCAACGAGGGAAGCCAGATTCGTTTAGCAACAGTTTGACTTCTTTAACAAACAGCAGCGATTCATTTAACGACCGCAAGAAAGGTCGTAACGAACCTGGCTTCCCTGGTTGATTTGGCTGGTCCAAAAGTTCGCAAAAGGGGATCACATAGTCCCAGGTGGTCCGTAATTGGCAATTGTTTGTTTAGTGACCGTTGGGAGTTGCAACTGCGCTGAAAAGGGGGGCTTAGGGCTGTTTTTCACACTTACGAGCGTGGCAGCATCCCCGTGGTCACGGGACCAAAATTTGGACGCTCGGCAACTGACTCTTATCCCGAGACTGTGTGATCACCCTTTGCGACCTTCTGACATGCAAAGTCAAGGGGTGTGTGTGTGTGGAAATCCAGATTTGCTTAATAACCTTCTTACTGACTTACTGACTGCAGTGATTCACTTAATAAGTGCTGCAAGAAAGGTCGTAAAATGGGGGCAAAATTCACTTAACAAAGGTGTCACTGAGCAATGGGAATTGGGGGCTTCAATCTTTGTGAGTCAGTCAACAACTGGGGTCAGAAAGGCCGTAAAACGCGGCAAAGACTCACTTCGCAAATGTCTCACTTAGGAACATAAATCTGGGGCTCCATGGTGGTCGTAAGTTGAAGACTGCCTGCATTTGGCGGCCTCAATCTCCTCCTCCCTTCCCCTCCTGCCGTTGGACTTACATATTTCTTCAAGTTGATGGACGTCATCTGCAGAGTGCGGTTAAATGCATCCCATCTATCGAATGGTCTTGCCGGAGGTTTCATTAAGCCTAACGTGATTTACAGGAGACGAGAGACACGGCTTCCAGATTTTCCTATCTCTGCAGTAAGTACTCCGGGGATATTTCGACCCACTTGGAATTGTTCTAGCTATGCTATTACCAGGGTCAAAGCGGATGGCAACGTATATCAATTAGATTGGAGCAATTTTTTTAAAAAAGGGCTTCTAGACACTTCAATACTCACATGCTAAAGATCTATGGAGGGTCTTTTTCCCCCTCTGTCTCTGTCCCTCCCTCCCTTTCTCTCCCCCTCTCTCTTTCTCTCTCCCTCTCCCTTCCTCTCTCTTTCTCTCCCTCCCTCCCTCTCTCTCTCTCTCCCTCCCACTCTCCCTCTCCCTCTCTCTTTCTCTCTCCATCTTTCCTTCCCTCTCTCTCCCTCCCTCTNCCCTCTCTCCCTCCCTCTCTCTCTCCCTCCCTCTCTCTTTCTCTCCCCTCTTTCTCTCTCTCCCTCCTCTCTCTCCCTCCCTCCCTCTCTCCCTCCCTCCCTCCCTCTCTCTCTCTCTCCCCTTCCCTCTCTCTCTCTCTCTCTGTCTCTCTCCCTCCCTCCTTCTCTCTTTCTCTCTCTCTCTATTACCCTAATCCAGGAAAGGGATCTTAAAATAGAAGGATAAAATCGATGGCAGCTTTCAAATTTCTGTCTCTTAGAATGCTGTTCAAAGATGGCCAGGATTGGGATGGGTGGTGCAAGTTGGAGAGATGCACAGGTGAGTCTGCCCCTTACAACAGTCCATTTAGTGACTGTCCAAAGTTTACAACCGCACTGGGAAAAGTGACTTATGACCGATTTTCACCCTTACTACCTTTGCGGCATCCCCAGGGTCACGTGATCAAAATTCGGACTCTTGGCAACTGACTCATATTTACGACGGTCGCAGTGTCCCTGGGGTCACGTGATCCCCTTTTTGCGACTTTCTGACCAGCAAAGTCAGTGGGGGAAGCCAGGTTCACTTAACAACCGTGTAACCAATTTAACAACTGCAGCGGTTCACTTAACAAAGGTCGTAAAGTGGGCCAAAATTCACTTAACGGACGCCTCACTTAGCAAGAGGGAGGTGGGGGCTGCAATCCCCTTCTTGGTGATTTCTAAAAATAACTCCAGGTGGCGAACACATCCAGAACATCTTCCTCCTCCCCATTTTCCCCACAACAACAACAACAACAACAACAACAACCTGTGAGATGAATTGGGCTGCAAAAGAAAGAGACCTGGTGAAGGTTACCCAGCCGCCTTTCACGCCTAAGGGAGAACTAGGACTCCCAGTCTCCCGGTGATTGGCTCAAAGACCCACCGCTGCTTTCATAGCTAATGCAAGATTTGAACTCGCGGACTCTTGCCTTCTGGCCAGGTGCCTTCGCCCCCAAACCAAACCGGCTCTCTAATTAAGATGGCCACCTGCAGAAACTGCATCCTGGACTGTGATTTGGGAACACAAAGCCACAGAATTTAAAAAGAGGAAGAATATCCCTACAAACCCATGAAAACGAAGTAATTCAATAAGTCCTGTCTAAACAATTGCAAAACGCAGAACGCCTTTCAACAAAGCATTTCAAAACAAAGGACGTCGAAAATAAACCAAGGCACAACAGACACAAAACAATCTCTACTTTTTTTTTAATGGTTATTTTTTTGTTTTTGTTTTACGCGAATGTTACCTATTTGGAAGCCCCAGGGCCCAAGAACAAGCCGTTTCAAAAGCTCTTTTAAAAAAAAGTTCAAATCTTGCACCTTTAGCACCCTCGGCTGCAACCTCTTTGCAACTGTTTGCAACTTGCACCTGCCCTACAGCAAGCAGAGAAGAACATCCAACGGGGAGGAAGGGAAGCGATCTCATTTAAGCAAAACTGCCTGTGGTTTTTGCAGGGCTCCCTCTTCTCCCGCGCGGGTTTTACGATGCAGCTACTTCTTTTAAGTAATATACTTTGTAAATAGGGTAATACTTATTTAATCTCCAAGACGTTCTCTCACTCACGTTATTTTGAAGAGCAAAAGAAGAAGAATCTCAACGTTCCTAAAAGTGCCCATTTTATTACATTTTTTTATCATTATACTTTATCCTAAGTGAAATCAGGTCTTATCAGAGATTTTTGGGAAAAATTTTTTACAACCATGGACCTATTCCTACAGTGTCAGGCTATACCCAGAACGGTACACAAACCAGAAATCTCACAAAGAAAGATTTGAAGGACACAGCTCTGATTTTACTGCAGGTATGAGAATAAATAATTCAGGAAATCGACTAGTGCAAACTCTACTGTTCAAGCATCTTAGTGTATTTACCCATATAGTATGGCTGTAATACTTTTATCCTTCTCATCTGTTCTATTGCCTTCTCTTATTGGCATCATAATTATGATTATTATTACTTTGATATATGATTATTATTACTTTATTGTTTTGCATGTACACTGAGAGCTTCTGCACCGGAGACAAATTCCTTGTGTGGTTAATCACACTTGGCCAATAAAGAATTCTATTCTATTCTATTCTATTCTATTCTAGTCTAGTCTAGTCTAGTCTAGTCTAGTCTAGTCTATTCTTCTACTCTATTCTATTTCTATTTCTATTTCTACTCTATTCGACAATCTATTCTATTCTATTCTATTCTATTCTATTCTATTCTATTCTATTCTATTCTATTCTATTCTATTCTATTCCTCTACTCTACGTTCTATTCTATTCTATTCTATTCTGTTCTGTTCTGTTCTGTTCTGTTCTGTTCTGTTCTATTCTATCCTATCCTATCCTACGTTACACACTCTACTTCACTCCATTCATTCCACTCCACTCCACTCCATTCCATTCTCGGTTTTATTTAGGATAAAGGCACATTCAGAATGGCAAGAACCATGTTCCAGGGGGAAAAGGCTGAACTCAACAAATAAGGCTTCTTGAATGTAAAAGAGGCTGCAAAAGGTTACAAATATGAATTACGATGCAAGGTAGAGACTTGCACGGAGAGCTTCGAGTACTACCACATGTCTCCATCTCGGGAGAGTTGTAGATAATTCTGAAGTCATCCTTCACATTCTCCCTTTCATGCCTGGAACGTTCCCGTATTTATACCACCTCTGCTCGCACTGGGGCTTTAATTTCCCTCCAGGCCAATATTTCTGCCACCTTCTCCCAGCCAACTAAAAGTCTCCTCTTGATTTTTCTCCCGCATTCTCACAAAAGGCAAACTGAGCCTGGTGGAAATTGACAGGAGCGTTCCCTGGGAATGTCAAATAGGAAAAGCACCTCCGGGAAAGAAAATATGAAAAAGAAAAGGAGGGGGGGGACAGGCTGCGTACAGTGGGAAGTTGAAGGAATCCACAGGAAAAACCAACATTTTGCACTCCACAGCTACAAACAACACAGGAAAATGGTGGGTGCAAATGTAGAAGGGCAATTTCAGAGCAAATTTACTCAGGGTTTGTACACACCATACTGAAACACAGTAATTTGCGTAATGGGCAATTAGGAGTCTTAGAGAAATATGGATATCCTTTTGGCTTAGGGTAGTTAATCATTAAGTAGGGTGAATATTTAGAAATCTTTATGGTATTAAAAAGGAAAAAAAAAGATCTTTTTGCTTTGCACACAATGCAAAACGTCTGGGTATTTCGGGGCAATGTGAACCAAGAACGGGTGTTCGTTTGGGGCTATACATTTTTGTCTTTTTAAAAAATTTTATTACTGTGTATTGCAGGGTTTTTTTTTTTCCTCCCAGGTTGTGAGCTGAGAGTTTATTTACGATTGTGGCAGGATATACGGTGTATTAAGAAGCAAACAGATAAATATCTGGATGGTTATATTTGCGATGGCTGATGGTAAAGAGAAAACACGCAATGCATTCTCGCTCTGCGCTCGTAATGGACGTGTAAAAGTATTTTGCTGATTTTACAGCCTTAATGGACTCCAGGATTGGTTGGAGAAAGTGCTAGTGCACAAGAACACTTTCTGGGTTGTGCTAATGTCTTGGTGATTGTGCTAAGGCCAGGCCTCCTCAGGGAATTAAAAGTGTGAAACTGAGCTTGTTTATGTTGCAAAGACTAAAGATCTTGCTAGTGTTTTTTTTTTTTTAATTGAAGCTGGACTGGATTGGTTAGATCATATATTAATTAAGCCATCACACACTCCTTTTGAGTGTGAAAGTTGCTGAGTTTTTTTTGTTACTACAAGGATGCCCTCATTCACCAGCCTTTTGTAAAGCTGTTGAAAGAATAATTTGCATCTCATTTTATGGTGGGCTAGCACCACGGCAAAACTTCTTGCAACCTGACGCAAGACATTATCTACTCAGATGTAATTGAGATCAGGGAAGAAACTCACAGATAAGTGGCTGAACAATACAGAATTAGAGACCAGGATTGCCAATCAATATTTTTGTAATCTGAAATGCTCTTCTATCTCCTTTTCTCCTTAAACCAGGAGTGTCCAAGCTTGGCAACTTTAAGACTTGTGGACTTAAATTATTATTATTATTATTATTATTATTATTATTATTATTATTATTATTATTATTATTATTATTATTATTATTATTATTATTATTATTACTTTAATTTATACCCCGCCCTTCTCCCGAGGGACTCAGGGCGGCTTACAGGTAAATAAAAACACATTTGCATGTGTTCTAAAAAAAAAAGAGAGATATAATACAGAACTGGAAAGACAATCATAAATAACAGGATAACAGAATTGGGAGGGGCCTTGGAGGTCTTCTAGTCCAACCCCCTGCTCAAGCAGGAGATCCTGTACCATTTCAGATGAATGGTTGTCCAATCCCTTCTTAAAAACCTCCAGTGATGGAGCACCCACAACGTCTGAAGGCATGCAAACAGGGACCTGTTAAGAGTCACTTCACCGTTCAGACCATATCTGCACAACAACAGATAGAGAGGTGAAGAAGGGGAGGACAAAAATATGGGATAGAAACATATTTTCTCCCCTATTTGGCAACTGTTGTCATGTTCAACCTGTTCTATGACCCTTATCTATTTTTTTCTTCACATCATCTCTTAAAAATAACCCCCTCCCTCCCTCCCTCCCCCCCCCAAAAAAACCCACAACGCAATCCTGAACAGTGCAATATTAGTTTCATTTTCTCCACGTGTCATTGGCTTGCCTTTTCTCAGTAATGAGACATTATGGCTTCTGTGTGTAAGGGGAGGGGGAAACGCATGAAAACGACATTAGTCTAATGGCTCAAAGCATGGGTTGGGAAGGGAGCAGAAATGCGCTCGGGGGAGAAAAAAAACAACAACAACACCACCACCAAGATTATTGACAATAACTTGTTTGCCCATCTTCCCTTTGAAACATTTCTGGACTCTTTCTTTTCTCCTCCCTGTTTACTGAAAAGAAAAGAAAATGGGGAAGAAAGCCATTTGGGGTTAACCATTATTAAGTACACAGCCATTCCTCGTCCATCAAAATGAGAGCATCCTGTGGAAGTCAACCTCCACAATGAGCAGCCCAATTAGAGAACACGATGCGAAGGTGAGGAGAAATGAGCACCCAGCTCCCTCTTAATCCTCCATAAAATCTGACACACCTTCAACCTGACTATAAATCACGGCGTCTGGTCGTGTCTCACTGGGACTCCTCTCCAGACTTCCAGAGGTAGAAGGTAACAATGCCGTGTTGTAATCCTAACACACCTGCCGGGAGCTTATGGAGAGGGAAGACCAACAGCTAAACATGATGTGGAAGAGACTCCGACGACTTTTTAATTCCCCGGTAGAGATAGACAAATCTGCCCGTTTCAGATTCTCTTCGTTTCTCCCATTTGTAAATGTGCTCCCTTCAGTTGGGGGGGAAAGAGGGGATTTATGAGACATTTGCGTTTAAAATGTGCGTGTATTTGGGGGCGCATGGATGCACATTTTCTGCACTGTTGGAAGACCTGAAGGGCAGGGAGAAAATCTATCTAAAGTGGTTACTAAGAGGTGACACCAGATTCACTTAACAAGCATGTGACTAATTTAAAAACTGCAGTAATTCACTTAATAGTTGTGGCAAGAAAAGTCGTAAAACGGAACAAAGCTCTCTTAAGAGCTGCCTCGCTTAGCGACAGAAATTTGGCACTCAATTGTACTCATAAGTTGAGGACAGCACAGCACGCAAACCCCTCGGAGGACTCGCGCAGGAGCTTAAACTCCAGTCTATTCCTGACAGCTAGAATATCCAAAGTTAAGTCCATAAAAACGTACAGAAAGCATGTCAGCATCTAACCAAGTTAAGAGTTTAAGGCGGCAATTCCGTTTTGATGCGAAATCTCAGTGGCTTTCAAACATCCAGACTGATTGCATTCAAAAATGACAGGGAGTTTTGCATTTTGGAAAGGTCAACCTGCCGTTCAAGTCATTTGCTGGTTTAAAAAACAACAACCAAAAACTCATTTTCTCCCACGTACCCACCAAACAGCTCCCATTTCAGGTAATTGGCAGTAAAAATATATTTGTCAGCTTCGTCTTGGAAGTAACCAAGGTGAAACATCTCCAATAAAGGACTAAGCCCAGTGGCAAAGCTGGAATACAAAATCCCTGCATTTCTAGAATGTAGATATTTGAGCCATGATTGAAATGAGATTGTTGGCTTGATGCAAGCCATACATTCTTAATTCGTACAATGAGATTAAAGTCTAGGCGGATTGTGATTCACTGAACATTGTGTTCTGTGCTATGATAATCATGATTCTTACTCTAAAAACTTTTTCTTGGCAACTCTTGGCAAAAGTTCAAATCAACAATTGTCGCCAGGAGGTGCAGCTGAACCCATCGTCTGGATTTGTCATGGTTGAGTCTGCTATTTTACCCCGGTTGAAGTTTATATGGGTGTTGCTAAATTTTCTTTATATTTTATGCTGCCTGGGTTTGAAATGAGGGGTCCTTGGTGTTCTCTGAACTTGGTGATCTTTGTGTAGACATTTCATTACCCAACTAGGTAACATCATCAGTGTTCTATTTGCTTTGAAATTCAATGTTTCCACTTCTGGAGAAGCCCAAATGATGAACATCTGAACATTCGTTATGGCTCTTCCTGATGGAGGTTGAGCCCACTTCTTGAAAAGAACTACCCCTAGGATGGGGCTTGAGATGTTCAACAGAGCTCTTTAAGCAACTAAATCTAATCTCTCTTCATAATCTCTCGGGCAACTTGGCATTTAGCAAACGTTGTTAGACTGCATACAACGTCAACCCAACATCTGTTCTTGGGATGGTTTCTTTTTAGGAACAGTTCTTCAAGTTTATTAACTTATTTGCCATACAGTATAAGTTTGCAATTTCTAAATGCAAAACGTAGAAAATATGTTGTATGTTGCCTATGTAATTTCATTTTATCTGGCATCTTATTCTCTGGATTTGCTAGTCTCTTTAACACACAAGTAAGCAAGGAAAGGATTACTTGTGAACATGCAAAATAGAATTAATCTGCATACTATACCAACCTTCCCTTCCCAGAAAGTGTTCTGGCTGAAGTCTAGACTGGCAATAAATTGAGAAAGAAAGGAAATTCTTCTTTAACCAGCTCATAATTTATTTTTTTAAAATCATTGTTAATAGAGGTGAGTGGTTAGTAGCCTAAGTTACTTTACATAAGGATTAAAGTAGACTAGAGTGATACTCAAATCAAACTCAACTATCTGAACTTGGCCGGAACAACACAGAAGTGACTTGAAGTTCCTTCTGTTCCAGTATGTTGTTTTTGGCTTCCCAGTCTAGCCTACGGCAATGGGGCTTTCTGGTAGTATTCCATCTAGGTAATAACCATATCTGATTCTGTTCAGCTTTGCAAGACCAGCCAAGGTCAACTAAAAAGGAAACAGAACCTTCTAAATCCTTAACAAAATACACATTTCTTAATTTTACATCCTGCTTATCATTCAAGGGCTCAAATGCTTCAATGACAATCTCTCTTCATTTCAGCTCATCATTGCAAACCTAAGAGGTAGGGTAGACTGAGATAGTATAACCAAGATAATTAGGGGCCTGAAGACTAAAACATATGAAGAACGGTTGTAGGAATTGGGTATGCCTAGTCTAGTGAAAAGAAGGATGAGGGGTGACATGGTGGCAGTGTTCCAATATTGGAGGGGCTGTCACAAAGAAAGGGGAGTCAACCTATTTTCCAAAGCACCTGAAGGCAGGACAGGTAGCAATGGATGGAAACTAATCAAGGAGAGAACCAGCCTAGAACTAAGGAGAAATTTCCTGACAATGAGAAGAATTAACCACAGCTTGCTTTCCGAAATTGTGGGTGCTCCATCACTGGAGGCTTTGAAGAAGGGAGTGGACAGCCAGTTGTCTGAAATTCTACAGGGTCTCTTGCTTGAGCAGTGGATTGGATTAGAAGACCCCTAAAGTTCCTTCCAACTCTATTATTCTGAATTCTCTGTGATTGATCAAAACGTCCACAGAATTTTCACGGTGAAGAATGGAGTTGGGTCCTTAAGAAAACCACATTGGCTTTCAACAAGCGTCCTACATTCCTTCCATCTTTAAATCCCACTATCACGGACTTTTTAATTGTAAGGCATTTACAGCTTTTACAGATGCTGGAGCATCAGGGCGAAGAAGTAAATGAAAAGCACAGTCAGCAGCTTCACCCTCACAGATACAGCGATGCTCTGCCTTTAAGGAAGGCGCTGCTGCGACCCCATTTCGCTCAACCTTTGAAACCTCCACTGGGTTTAAGAGCATGGGGTCAACAACTGGTTGTCCAACAGCCATTGTTCACAACGCCCAAGAATTGACTCTGAGGTGCCCTTTGGCTCAGCTGGAATTTGTCTGCAATTGCCTGTGATGGTTGAGAAACAAAACCCGCTGTCTTAACTTTTGCAGCAAGGGCAAAGGCCAGGGGGGAAGTAATTATTTCACCGGGCAGCCCAGAGATCAGGCATCTATCATGATGGCTCTTGCTTGGAAGGCCAGGCCTTCAAGAGGTAGCTGCTCAAATTCCATAGCTCCATCTTTTTCATGTTGGCTTAATGAGTGGCTTTTTTTCAGCCCATCTCATTACCTGCTTCAATCAAAGGAGGATGCCTATTGGAGTAGGATTCGCATCTTAGAACAGAAGATTCTCAAAATGAATATGAAGATTAAAACCAGAAATGTTTCTTTTGGGTTTAATGGAAAAAGACTTGGGGAAAAAATTTGGAGGGGGACTTTGACATTGTGTATGTATGTTGATGGCAACGAAATTACTTTATGCAGAAAAATGGAAGGACACTTTGATTCTCACAATGGACGAATGGCTGCAAAAGTTGATGGAGTTAGCAGAGATGGCTAAACACACAACTACACTTAGAAACTACTTCTGGACTTTGTGCTGGAAAGAAATGAAGCTTTGATTTTGGGTTTTACTGATGAGATAGATTCCTTGTTGTAGAAATGCCTGGTTTATATTGCTATCTCAAAGGAAAAAGTTTCCTTAGGGGAAATTAAATGAAAGTACCACTAGGACTTCTCATGCTCACGGAGAGGTAAGTCCACACATCTGAAGGCAGTTCCACATTTGGTGAAGAGACCTTATCTTTGGTGGGTCGCTCCATGCATCTTTTAGCCCAGATACATTATAGGTTGTCCTCAACTTACCACAGTTCATTTAGTGACCGTCCAAAGTTACAACAGTACTGAAAAACATGACTTGTGACCATTTTTCAAACTTATGACCTCTGGAACATCCCCGCGGTCGTGTGATCAAAATTCAGATGCTTAGCAGAGGATTCATCTTTATGACCGTCGCTGGGTCCCAAGGTCACATGATCCCCTTTTGCAGCCTTTTGACAAGCAAAGTCAGTGGGGAAGCCCGATTCGCTTAACGACCAGGTCACTAACTTATCAACCGCAGTGATTCCCTCAACAACTGTGGCAAGGAAGGTCATAAAATGGAGCAAAACTCACTTAACGAAGGTCTCACTTAACAACAGAAAATTTTGGGGCTCAAAATTTGTGTGACAGGCTCAGTTTGGGACCAGTTTGTCTTCCCAGGCATCTTCAGTTTCATCCTATGGCTTGTAGACATATAAACAAGGCAAAACACGAATACGTATTTCCAGCAACAGAGAGCACATAATGCACAGACTCTCGTTTAGCCGCGATTTATTCGGGACAGCCAATTTAGCATTTGTTTATGCAAAGCGTATAATTGGAAACTCTGTCCCTTTTTCTGCTTGGGCTAAATATTCTGTGTATAAATACTTCTTCATAGTAGATAAATAGGGTTTTATTTAGGCCTTATCACCTTCGTATTACATATTCATTGATTTCTAAACTGCTTTAAAACAGCTCAGTCGAGGCGAAACATTATGAATTCCATTTTGGCACCTTGGTATTAAATTTGCATATCAGGTCATGCTCCGCTTGACATACATTCAAAATTGCAGTGCAGCTATTTTATTACGGCTCACAAAAGATATTCGGGAACTGCACACGCGGCATCAAAAATAAATTAAAGGGATAAAGTACCCAACGGTGGGTCACTTCCCATTCTTCAGGAGTGTCCAAAAGAGTTTATTTGCGCCTGTCCATAAATAAAGAGTTAAGACTGGAGCATGTTAGGATAATATAGATACTCCTCGACTCACAAACACAGTTGAGGCCAGAACTTCCTTTGCTAAGCAATGCGGTTGATTTTCCAATTTTTTCTGCCACCGTTGTTAAACAAATCAGATGGTCATTAAGGAAATCCATTACTTCGCTTGTTGGAATCCTCCTAGGAAAATTCCTTGCTCGATGGTCTTCTTCCTCTATCTTTTAATTCAATTTTGTTCTTGTACACCCTCAAGAATGTTTGCTGACTAGCAATGACTAGCACTGATTATGTTACCTAGTTTAGGTAATGACACATCTGCAAGAAAACAAGCAAACAGCCCACCAGGACCACATTCCTCCTCCTCCTCCTCCTCTCCCCAC